>NC_073249.2:152362272-152665303 GCF_029289425.2 Pan paniscus
ACTGAAAAATCCCAGAAGTAAGCTGCCTTAACTTGTTATAATAAGGGCTGGGGAAATGTGGCTATATGAGGGCACATTCATTATTACTACTGGAGAAATAATGCTGGAATTAGTGATGGGGAATATACAAGCCATCCTCAACCAAGCTGTGGAAATGTCCTTCTTTTTAAACGTGGCTGACCGTGCCACTTACTATTGAGGTCCCACGGCCCATAGTAGCAAGGTCCCACGGTCCAGGTCTCAAGCAGCAGGCCTGGGTCTATTTCTCCAGCCTCATCCTCTATTGCTCCCTGCCTCATATAGGCAGGCTCTACACACAATGAACTTCTTTCTCACAGTTTTTCTCACATACTAAGCCCCACAGTAAAAGGACTTCATCTCTTTACTCTGACACCTCATGCCTTGTATTATACGGATTTGATATTGCCTTCCTGACTCAACTATTCTCATCTTAAGTCAGAAACCATGTCTTATTTTTTCCTTTATTTTCATCATTTAGCAACATATCTAGAAATTATGAATCCCTTCCCCATCCAAGTAAATAGTGATTGAGCAGATGAGTGAACAAACAAATGGATAGCAACATTCATTGAGTAGTCTTCAACATTAGTCAAAATTTTTTTTCCTGGCTAATGGGAAATTTCAGAACAGAAATAAATGACCATATTTTTAAAATTTTGAAATACCAAAGTTATTATCAATAAGAACATGGATGATTTGCACTTCAGACCTACATTCTCAGCCTAGTTCCAACTCAAAGATCCACAGAAGATGGCTTCACCAGTAAGTTGATTGTCCTTTCCTTCCCCTCTAGTGAGGCTCCTAAAGACATCAGTACTACTCTCTCCATTTACATTTTCTGCAAAGGCAAGTCCCTTCTTCTCAACTGAGTCAGACATCAGAACCTTGAAGGCAGCCAGGAGGTAAACTGGCTCTATGGGGCATTAGGTTGGCAGGTGTAAGTATAGTCCTTTTAATAACTAATGATCTCCAGTCTAAAGAAATAGCCAATTTAGGAAGACTAGGCTTCTGAAGAGAAAAACCTCAGATTTCCCTTAGCTTTTATCATACTTATTTTTTGACCTACTTGAATGTCATTGCCAGATTCAGCTTTTAGTTATTTCCATCAGTGTTCAGTCTCCATCCCTCACCTGTTGTGTCTGCCCACCTCAAACCATGATCCCCTTAGTTTGACTACATCGGATGTCAGCCACCTGCCCACCCTGAGTTATGTCTGACCTCAATTACTTGCAATCTCTTCCTGACTTCTGCCCTAATTAGACTTGTGCCTCTTGTAAAACTGGTTGCCAACAGCAACCATCAGAGAAACTTCAGTCAAATAGCACACCCTTTCCTAGTATCATTTCTATATTTATTGGCATGATAAAACGTTAGAATTTCACCTTAACTTTGGTTAAACATATATTTATTTTCTGACAAAGCACCAAAAAAAGTATTTCAAGTCTCATACTGGGTTAGGTGTGGGTTTTCCGCATAGTCCCAAATGATGAAGGAAAAATAACGTGACTATGACCCTCAGGAAGGGCACTGACCTAACATTCAGTCTGGAGTTGGTTTTCTTCCTAAGTTCTATGAAGTTATGTCATCCTCTGTATTCATTTCCTAGGGCTGCCATAAGAGAGTTCCAAAAACCTGAAGGCTTCAAACAACAGAAATGTATTCTTTCACTGTTACGCAGGTTAAAAGTCCAGAGTCAAGGTGTTGGCAAGGTTGGTTCTTTCTGAAGGAATATTCTGAGGAAAATTCTGTGCCCGCGTCCTAGTTTCTGGTGAGGGCTACAATCCTTATATTCCTTGGCTTCTAGGTAGAGCACTTCAGTCCCTGCCTCCATCATCTTCACATGCCATTCTTCTGCATGTCTTTGTGCTCTTCTTATAAAGACACAAGTCATCTTGAATTAAGGGCCCACCCTACTCCAGTATAAACTCCTATGAACTTCTCACATCTGCAACAACCCTGTTTCCAAATAGGGTCACATTTTGAGGTACCAGGGTCTGAGATTTCAACATATCTTTTTGGGGGATACAATTCAGCCCATAATACCCCTTCACATTTTTACCACAATCTTGATCTTGTTTTTTATCATGAGTTCCAAACAGAATTTCTTATGCTGTCCTAAAAAGAGCACACATGGCTTTGGGTTTAGATAGACTGGAGTCAATCCCAGCTTCCCCCCTTACTATCTCAGGAGATGTTTCCTGTTTTGACCAGTTTTCCCATCTTCAAAATGGAAATAATATCTACCTAGCAAATAATTGGGAATATTATATTGATAATATGTGTACTAGTACATAGTAGGTTCTCAATAAATTCTATCAAGGCTTTTCTTCTTAAGTGAATAATTGTTAGATAGTAGAGAACAACATAGCAATTTCTATTAAAATGGACCTTTTCATTAATGCTCCCCTTTTTACTTAAATGCTTCCTCTCAATAAGGAACTTCTGTGCAAGTGTATACACAATCACACAAATTGCCAAAAGCATCACAAAGCGCTTTCAGCTTGTCAGCTTGTAAGCCTCTGACAAATACATAGAATTGTGTGAAAACGCTTTAAAACAATTGCTCCTAGCATTTTGGTCAGAATGTATTTATTAGACCGTATCTTATACTTGATTGTGAAAATAAACAAGGACATAAATGATCTGGCTTTAAATGCTCTATAAAGTCTGCATTACAAGACTCTATGATTCATAAAGGAAGCTTCTATTTTGGTGTGCCTGGGTAAATTTGGCTATGCAAACTTCGAATAGCCTTTGAATTGAAAAACGCAGTTATCGTTTACTGGCTGACAACCTTTTCAAGGGAGAGAGAGGCAGGCACTGTACAACCAAAGATAACTTTACTTAATTAGTTTTTGGAAGATTATTTACTCCCCTTAGTCTATAGAAAAACAAAGGTCTGTCAGCACCAGATGCATCTGAGCTTTGCAGATGCGGTTGTGGCTTCTTGAAATCTTTAAAGATTCATCTAAAATATGCTTTCAGGTCTCCTTTTTGTGAAACTTTGACAGGATAATAGAATTAGATTTGCTGAATTTCACTAAACTGTAAAGTAATGTGTCATCAGCTTCACTTACTTTCCAAAAAATATTTCTCTCTGGTAATGCTCATCAATCTAGCTTTTCAACCCCTAAACATGAAACTCTGAAACAAAAAGGATGACTCCATCAGTTACGCAAGTGACAAGATGTTAAACATTTAACACTCCCACATAGTAGCGCCAGCTGCCTCTGGATGAAGCAGATTTGCTTAGGTTTGGCATAGAGAAAAAAAGGAAGACAAAGAGAGGAAAAATGAAAGGAAGAGGAACTCCTCTTGCAGTGAGAATGCAAAGTTCTCTGCAGATGTGCAGGAGTCTGAAGTGGGATGCGCCTTCTGCACAAACCTTTTCTTCTGAGGGAACATTGCAAAGACAGTCATCATCAGGTTCTCAACTCCTACTACCAGTGCCCCTGCATCCCCAACATTTCATGGACTCACTCTGATAAGAACACCTAGTGCACTGGATTAAAATAATGAAAGGACGGAGACTCAGTAAATTTCCACATCCCAGTATAATTTCTCAATAAATATCAGCTGAATAAACGAACTAGGAAAGCACACGTGGGCCTCTGGGTCATTCGGACTCTTTCTCCACAACCATTTCCTCATCTTAGGCACCTACCTCTGCTGTAATCTCAGGCCAGTGAAACAGTATCGACTGAGCAAGCTGTGTGCTAGGTTGATTCTAACAACAGAATCCCTTGACTTTGTTAACAGCCCCAAACTGGCATCAACTTTAAAGAGTCAAGACTATTTTCCTCTTTAAGTGTCTTATCAAGAAGAATGTTAGTGAAAGGGCAAAAGTCATCTATAGTTTTCCATGGTGAGCCATTTACCTGGATGAGGGACAGAAAAGGCCAGCTTTAGGTGATCACATAGTGACCCCATCATAAGGCTTGTTAACAGAGAAGTTTTCCTTGTAGAGTGAGGCATGCTGCAGGGGGTGCCCATTTTGAAGAATACAGTATGAAGCTCCCAACAGTGAAGACAGAATGGTATAAATAGCAACCCGTCAGTGGTAGGTGTTTGTTCTTTCACTCAGTGGACTTCTGATGAGTAACTACCATGTGCCAGGCGTTATTCCAGGCACTAAAGGATGAAGCCAGGAGGGGGTGGTGCGGGAGTGGAGATGCATATAAAGAGGAATAAGGCATATGGCTGAGATGCTGGACAGTTAACTCCGTAGGTCTCAGATTCATCATCCACCTTTTAATGTAGAGATTCACAAACTACAAGCTGTGAGACCTTTGGGTAAGTTAATTTCTTTCTTTTGGTGTTTTTGTTATGATGGCTGGATTTTTACACCTTTATTTCTCTTTCCTCACCATTTAAAGAGACAGACTTATAAACAGATGATCATGTGGGTGATGTCATCAGTATAGGAATGTCATCAGTACAGGAATAGTTGAGTGCCATGAGCCACCCTGCAGTGTTGCCTGTTTTGCACAGTTCTAGGGGCCAATCTTGGGTTCAAGGTGGAGCTCTACTGTGTCTATGTCACTCATGTCTCATCTGGATTACCATATTATCCCTAGCTCCATGTCTGAGTCTGTACAATCACTGACAGTAAACACAGCTGCAGAAATCATGCCCCTTTAGGGTCCCTCACAGTTCGAGTCATGCCCCAGGGCAATTTCAATAAAGACTGGTGGCTGCTATATCCAGTCCCATCCAGATCTTTTCATGCTCACTGCCTGAATGAAGAGAAGAGTCTGAGGTCTCAGTGACTGGAAGGGAAGCTGCATGAAGGAAAGCTGCCCTCTTCCTTCCGATTTTCCTTGGGTACTGAACTTACTTGTCTCCACGTTCTTTTATTTCTACTTCTATTGACTTTAGATCCTCATCTATAGCTTCTGCTCTACCCACACTCAACCCTTTGCTGTTCCCAAATGTACTGTGCAGGTTCCCACTTTCCTGCCTTTGTCCCTGTTGCTTCCCTTTCCTAGTATACTCTTTCTTCCTTTCTCTGCTTGGTTAACTCTGCCAAACCCAAGTGAAACGGGATGGCTTTTGGGAAGCCTACCTTGACTCTTCCCAGGCTCACAGGGCTACCTACACATGGCACAGTACTTATCTTCCTATGTGTTTCTCTGACCTCCTCCCTTAAACTGTGAATTCCCCCAGGACTGAAGAGATCTCTAATCCATCATTGGGTGTCCAATATTTACTACATGATTCAATACATAAGAGCTGCTTAATAAATGATAGATAAATGCATATCCAATGAAATTAGATCAGTGAAGAGGCTAGCGTAATAGGGAAAATGACACATACATTTGTGTTTTCCACCTGTAAGTAATATATTGTTAATTCTTTAAATAAAGAAAATAAGAGTGAATTACTTGAGGTCAGAAGTTCAAGACCAGGAGTTCGAGGCCAACATGGCAAAACCCTATCTCTACTAAAAATACAAAAATTAGCAGGGTGTAGTGACATGTGCCTGTAGTCCCAGCTACTCGGGAGCCTGAGGCATGAGAATTGCTTGAACCCGGGAGGCAGAGGTTGTGGTGAGCCGAGATCACACCATTGCACTCCAGCCTGGGCAATAAGAGCAAAATTCCGTCTCGAAAAAAAAAAAAAAAATAGGCTGGGCACGGTAGCTCACGCCTGTAATCCCAGCACTTTGGGAGGCCAAGGCAGATGGATCACCTGAGGTCAGGAGTTCCAGACCAGCCTGGCCAACATGGTGAAACTCTGTTTCTACTAAAGATACAAACATTAGCTGGGCATGGTGGCAGACGCCTGTAATTCCAGCTACTTGGGAGGCTGAGGCAGGAGAATCACTTGAACCTGGGAGGCAGAGGTTGCAGTGAGCCAAGATCGCATCATTGTACTCCAGCCTGGGGGACAAGAGTGAGACTTCGTCTCAAAAAAGAAAAAAAGCATATTCAGTTTGCTAAAACTCTTTATACAAGAATACAAGACTAGCTGTCAAAATACTGGGCCTCTCTGGGTAGGGGCAGACACAGTGCTGTGTACCTAGAAGGAAATCAACACATATTTGTGAGTTAGTTGATTAATTCCATGAACTTTTCAATGCTAGCCATATTTAATTAAACTTTATATACTGTTCAAGATCCTATATATGTCTTTCCCAAAGAGAAACGGAAGTTTATTTAACAAAGTATAACACATAGATCTGGTAGTTGGTAGTTTTGAACAAATTATAGACAAGGTGCTGTTTAATTTAATGAGCAATAATTTTTAAAAAATTCAAGAGATTTGACAATCTCTCAATAATTTTTTTCTCATTTTATTCTTTTTTGAGACGGAGTCTCACTCTGTCACCCAAGCTAGAGTGCAGTGGCGCGATGTCGGCTCTCTGCAAGCTCCACCTCCCGGGTTCAAGCCATTCTCCTGCCTCAGCCTCCTGAGTAGCTGGGACTACAGGCGCCAGGCACCATGCCCGGGTAATATTTTTTGTATTTTTAGTAGAGACGGGGCTTCACCATGTTAGCCAGGATGGTCTCGATCTCCTGACCTCGTGATCCGCCCGCCTCGGCCTCCGAAAGTGCTGGGATTACAGGCATGAGCCACTGTGCCTGGCCTCAGATCTTTTTAAAAGGTGAGAACTGATTGCCCTCTCTACTACTGATCTCAGGAAGTAAAAATCAGGGGGTAAGAAATGTAGTTAAACATCTCTAAGTCATGCTTAAACTCAGAACTGTCTACCTTTTACAAAAGAAATAAAATACCCAAAGAATTCACAAGCAATAGAAAATTTGTGACATTGAAATTCAAGCTGGGCGCATAGACTCACACCTTGGAAAGCAAGCAGATCGCTTGAATTCAGGAATTCAAGACCAGCCTGGGTGACTTGGTGAAACCCTGTCTCTACAAAAAATACAAAAATTAGCCAAGTGCAGTGGCGTACGCCTGTAGTTCCAGCTACTTGGGGACCTGAGGAGGGAAAATCACCTGAGCCTGGGGAAGTTGAGGCTGCAGTGAGCCATAATCGCACAACTGTACTGGGTAACAAAGTGAGACCCTGTCTCAAAAAAAAAAAAAAAAAAAAAAAAAAAAAGAAATTCAGATCACTCAAAACCAGAAAGCAGTTCATAGGTACCTTTCAAAGTCAAACACAACACTCTATTCCTTAACATATATGACATGACAAAAACAACAATCAACATTTTAATATGGTGCTTTGTCCTCAATTTTATTTATTTCATAATTTCATAATTCATTGTCCTCTATGTTAATCTGATAAAATATTATTGAAGAAAAGAGTATACAATTTATCTTGCCCTAAACAATAAAGGACAATTTTTAAAATGAAATGAAAATCATTCATTTGTGTAAAACCAATAAATTTAGATTTGTTAGTTCTCAAGCATCTTAAATCTTTTCTATTGTTATATAGTACTCTAGCATTCAGCAGCCACATTCACAATTGACTATCGCTTTATTTTCAGGGATTATAGAGGAAAATTGAAATCCTCAAATGTCATTTTCCTGATTTCTGTCATTGTCATAAATAGCTGCTGGGTAGAAAACATCCAGAAACCTTTAAGTTATTCCAAATGGCAACTTGACTGAGGAATGGTCAACACTGTCAAATTTGACAATCAAGTAGTGTAAATAAGTAAGGAAAAGCTATGAGAAATTTATGGGTAAAGCTGCTATTTAATGAGGAAAAAGGAGTGCTCTACTATCTCAAAGAGAATAAGTGATAAAAAGAAGAAGAAAGTGTCTGAATAAGGATCCTGAATTTCAGATAGACACAGGCTTTCATTTCTCACCCTCAGAAAGGGGTTTATCCATCCGTGGGTAGAACTGTGAAATAGGGACATTTATCTTTAGTTTAAAACAAAACAACATAAGTTTCTCAGGGATGATATTAAGTGTTTTATATGAATTTTCTGCAGACCCTGTAAAAACCAGACAGGGTAATATTATGGTCCCTATTTTAGTTACCGAGGCCCAAGTTTACACTGTTCTTAAAGGCAGAGGTGGGATTAGAACACATACCTCTGGCTTCAAGATGCAAGCTCTTTCCCAGTATAGCACACTAACTCCCACTTATGTTATCAGCAAAGCACCCTTCTTCCTGAGCCTCCCTTCTACCAGACATATGCCCCGGGTTGGGCTCTGACCTATAGCTTGCTGTTGGTTTTCTCAGTTCGTGTGCAGTCTCCCATGCTACCGCTCTGGCAGACTGATTCGCTACTTATCCTCTGAATGCAGTCTGCCTCCTGGCCTGTGGGCTATTTTTTTTAACACTTTTCTCTCTGTCTTTTGTAGAGTTTGGTGTCCAGATTCACCAGTTCTAGAACTACTCTGGCCAGGTTTAAGTCCTACGTCAGGCATTTGCCACTTGTATTTTGGGGACTTTATTTTTTCTCATCTGTGAAATTGAAAAAATCATAATACCTTCTTTATTTTTATGAAGATTAAATGAGATAACACATTTAAAGTACCATAGCCTGTTATCTGGTACAAAATAAGAACTCAGTATGGTTACACTTATGATGGCTATTATTATTACTATTTTTATTATACTTTAAGTTCTAGGGTACATGTGCACAAGGTGCAGGTTTGTTACATATGTATACATGTGCCATGTTGGTGTGCTGCACCCATTAACTCATCATTTACATTAGGTATTTCTGCATCTCTTTGGCAAGGCCACCTTTTGCAAGAAGCTATCCACATGCCCTTTAACCTGATGGAATCATTGCCTGCCTCTCCTTTTTCTTAGTAATGCCTCCGTCTGTGTTAGAATACACTAGAGTCGTGTGCCCATCATTGTATACAATCACATTGCATTATAATACATTTGGGGTCTATTTTCCATACAAACTACTTAAAGGTAGAAATATTATACTATGTTTGCTTTTCAGCATCTTTGGCTCCTGGCAAACTCCCAGCACAATATAGGGACTCTGCAAATGTTTGTTGAATGAACACCTGACTAACCAGAGAGGAAAAAATACAAACGCTGCTTCAATTTTCAGCCTTTGTAATTTCAAAGGTACTTAAGTTCCTAAGTCTCAGAGCCCATGTTCCTGGATGACTAGCTCATGCCATAGTACACTAAAGTACCATATTAGTAGGGAATACCAACATGGCTAAAACAAGTTCTTTGAAATTCTCACCATAGAACTAACTGTGCATCTCCATGTTGTTGGTGTCAGCGAACCATCCTAATGTGAAGGAGAACAAGAAGTACATTAAAGCAAAAAAGAGACTTTGGGGCCAGAAAGATTTGTATTGATTGAGTCATTCATTCATTCATTCAATACACATATATCCATCACACTATATGCCAAGCATTGTGATAAATATGAACAATGCAAAAATGAAAGACACAGTTCCTGGCTTCAAGAAGCTTACTCTGTGTGTAAGTGCGTGTGCATGTGTGTGTGTATGGCAATTGACATACAAAGACATCAAAAATTACAATAATGTTTCTATTCTCTGATGGGATCTGTACAGAATATAGTAACAGCAAACATGATGGGTAACTAGTTGAGGGTATTTAGGACAACTTCCTACAGGAGGAGACATTGGGATTGAACTTGGTCTTAATTGAATCCTTTATGTATTTTTGTGTTAAAAAGATGGGGGGGGTGAAGAAATTTAAAAACTGCTCATCATGTGTGCTATTTGCAAATTTTCCTGGACCTATATTTAAAGAACTTGGATTGTGCTTGCCTTGAAATATTTGTAATGAATAATACAGGGATCTTGCGATCAGCACAGTATGTAATATTTGTAACTAAATTAAGATAATAATTTGTTCAACATTCCTTTCAATACATTTTCTTTAGTTTAATGAACCTTGTCAATTGGTATTACAGATATGAAATTATTTAATATGAATGGCTCTCCCCCTCAAGAAACTTATTCAACAGAGACATGATACCAAGTAGAAAGTGGTAAATGAATTAAGATGGATAAATCTTTTCTGAGAAGACAGTGAATCTTTCCATCAAGTATAAGAATGAGATTAGGAATGCTCATAGGGAGCGGTAAAACAACCTTGGAGAAGGAAAAAAATCTAGAAAGAGATAAGAGCAAGGTGACATTCTAAATACAGTACACTAAAGCTAAAAGGTCCCCAGAGATTGGTTACTGTATATTTGCAAGTCGACTGTTAAAATCTTGTTAAAATGCAGATTCGGCAGGTCCGGTGTGGGGCCTCAGATTGTACATTTCTAACAAGCTCCTAGGTGATGCCAGAGCTGCTGGTCTGTGAGTCACACCTTGAATAGCAAGCATCCAATTCAAATGCCTCATTATAGATGATAATCCTAAAACCCAGGGCAGAAAGGGATTTGCTCATGTCACACAACTGATTAGTATGAGAGCAGCTCTCTTGTCTCACACTATAGCAGCTCAGCAAGTAGTAAAAAGATCATGGGCTTTGGAATCAGGCTGATCTCTGCTCAAATCTTGGCCCTGCTGTTTACTAGTTACAAAGCCTTGGGCAGGCCATTTATACTTTCTGTGCTTCAGTTTCTCATTTGTAGAATACTGATAAATAACTCTTAGCTGTAGAAGAGTTGTAATAAGTCTGTGCTACGACAGGCATACAAAAAATGCACAATAGCGTCTAGAACATACTAAGTGTCTATGTTTGAATACACATTTCTGTTCTATGTCACAGATCAAAACATGTAACGTGACTTCTCTTTTTATCCTTTGGCCAGGTCTGTATTGCCATCAGTGCACATGGCAATATTATCTACATCATATCCCCCTAGGGCCCGGGCTGTGTTAGCATCTGGTGACACTTAGTGGCATAGTTAACACTGGCTGGGCTGGCAAATAAGAGACTGATGAAGGCCAAAAAAACAAAAAGTGATTTCATTTTTTTACTTTCTCTTTGAAAGAGAAGTCAGGGTGGCAAACATATATCCACTAGTAAATTTTTTGTACTCGTTTGCAGATGAGGCCTTTAAAACATCTGCACATTAATAAAAAATGTTCAGCTAATATCACAAATATTAATGGTGAAGATTTTCATTCCACTTTGGTTAATTCAGGAGTTATTTTCTTCCTGGGTCCAGTATTTTTTCAGATTTCGTTAGTTGCCATTAACTAAATATCAAGAAAAACTCCATCTCATAGGTTCCAAGGAGATAATGAGAAATGACAACTGGTTAAATGTGTTTTTTTACAAGAAAATTCCTGCTTCAAATACGAGTAAGCAAAAGGAAGAATGATGCCATTTTTGCATTATATGAGGTTTAGATATAGTCCACATGGAAGATGTTAAAGGTGAAAAAAAGAAAAAACAATCCATGAGGAATTAAACCTGTTAAACTGTTCAGAGCCATTGTAAGAGCTGCTTCAGAAATCTATTTAGAAATCATTGCTCTTGTATCTGAATCATTACAGAGACACCAGCATCACCCACTTCTTATTGCTGCGAACATAGCAACAGTTGCCATGCTAGCAAGAGATTCAGCTTCGCAACACAAATACTGGAGTCAGGAGGGAGCAGGGCGAGGCCAGAGCTGGAGTCAGGGAGGATGAACAGAACACAGTGCTGCCTGTATAGATTTAATTAGGCCGGTTGTTCTCTTTGGTCCCTGTGCTTGTCCTGTCAGATATTTCAGGACAGCAGAAGCAGTCTCAAAAGCAGCATTTTTGGACCAAGTCTTACTTTCAGTTGTACACACACGCAACTGCCAAAGGCGGGATCTGTGTGCTTTGATGTGCTTAAGAGTGGGCCCGGGCCCTCCTTTGTGTATGAATGGAGAGGGTTTCTCTTCATTTCCAGGAGTGAAAACCTCATAGAAATCTCATCACTAGAAAGTCAGGCCATTCGTTGTCCCAATATGTCATTTCATCTAATTGAAAACTGAGAAATCTGTCACCATTTATTTAGCAGTTTGCCTCCGGCGAATCTTCGCAGGTTCTCTTCATGTGGCTGGGAATTAGTTAATTAGTATTACAAAACGCTTGAAGAGGGAAATGCACTCTGGCTCGCCCTTTGGGTTAGGAGGGAGTGCATTTTAGGTCGCTAACAAGCACTGCTGACGGATAGAAAAGAACACGAAATTACAGCATCAGAATAGCCACGGTGAGAGCTGCATCTCATTCTCTCTCTCAGGTGGATATGTTGTAACCTAAATGTGTCACTCGCTCACTCTTTTCATGCAAATCTTTTATGTGTGACAATAAATCCAGGTACTTAAATTTTTTTTAAAGGTGCCAATTTTACACACGCAGGGCTGTTCTCATATCTTCACTTTTATTAATTTTCCATTTTCATCACCTCCTCTTTTGAACAGAATATTTTGTTTGATGTTCTTTCTTTTACATTTTTCATGGAGAAAGGCTGTTTCAAACTAAGGGTGGTTTTAAAAGTGAAGGAAAAGATTGACATTTTTCACATGCTCCTCAACTTTGAGGCTGCACACCTTTGTTCGGCGTGAAGTCTCCAAGCCTCTATCCTTAGTACAGCATTCAGGAGGGCTGGAGGAGGCCTCACTCGTGGTTTGGCAACTGACTGCTAGATGGCGCTAGAGAGCAAGGCAGCTAAAAACAAGCAGCTAGCATGGTTACTTTAGTCCACATCAGCCGAAAAGGAGTTCTTAACATAGAGTCCTATCACCTTTCAGCACAGACTATGTCCAATTCTGGTGATTTGTAAGATACCAGAAGCATGCAATGCAGAGGGCACTAGCAGTCAATTTATAGCCTTCCTTTCACTTTTCGTGTATATGTGTGCATAAGGGAATTGCTTGTATATTTCACTATAGTGCTGTCTGGGTATGCACCTAGGGATGCGGTGAAGAGGTGTTATGTAAATATAGTAAATGGCTGTGTTTATTGTTTGGATCTTCATGGAGATAGTTTTAACTTCGTGAAAGACCACTCCCCACTTTCTTTAATTTCCCCATCTATATAAGATGGCATTCAGGAACATAATGAGGTATACCAAACACTTTCACACTGTCACATCAACATGCATAGTTATATATTTCCCTTTTCAGCCCCATACCACCACAACATTAGGAGATTTTCTGATTTTGTTAATTAGTAAAACCTATGGGCATTTCAAGAAGTTATGAGCTTAAAAAGAAAGAGATAAAAGGCAACTGATAGGCATCGTGGCACTTGCTTAGATTCTAGCTTCTCTCCTTTGCCTTTTATATTTTGCCACTGCAGGCCCTTAATGAGCTTGATAACTGACGTTCAGGAAGTGCGTGTCATAAAAATTTTACGTCTCAGAGATGATAGCTATCCTTAAAAAAATGGTCTTGTCCCTAGATTTAGGCAAGCAACATCTTGTTCTCCTCATTATACATACAAGATCCATAGAACTTAAGTCAACAGTGTCACTGAGTAAGAAAGACAACTCTTCCTACAAGCTCAGAAGACACTGCTGAAGTGAGGGTTAGATACTAATATAATGTTCCAATAAGCACTACAGTCTTTTGTAAATTCTATAGATATCATATTTCAAATCAGCATTCTTTGAATAAGTAAAATATAAGTTAGAAAGCCAAAGACCCTTTTTGGTTTTATTAAATTTATAAATATTAAAATTATTTCTAAGTAGAATTAGCTAAAAGATGCTGATTCCCTATTGTATTTATGCATGAGAAAGAGCAGTCTTTTTCTTCATTTCTGGCCCTGAAAAACTCTTGGACTTTCATCACCAGAAAGTCAATTGTTGCCCACAAATGTCAGCTAAAAGATTGTTGTTGTTTTTTTCATTCATTGACTGCATTTGGCTACTACAGTGGAGAGTACGTTTAATGAGAAAGTGAAAAGAAGAGCCTAATTTTACAGTGTACTCAGTTCCATAAAGAAATCATGCTGAAGTAGAGCTATCCTCAAAGCTAGTCCACAAGTGTCACTTCAGTTAAGTTCCTAGAAGGAAGAAGTTTATCCTTTTATGTGCTCTGATTGGTTGTCGCTACTTTTACAAATGTGGTCAGAGAGTGAGGCTGTTTGGGAGAGGCTGTTTTGAAGAAGATACAGAGGGAGTCCACGGCACGCCTGTGAACGAGGCAGCAGCTGTGGAGTTGTGTTCAGTTTGGGTCCGTATCAGCACAGACAGGTGATTTATAGTGTTTCTTCAGGAGGCATAAGCTGAGGCAAAGTGGCTACTATCAGAGTTAGAGTGAGAAGGGAAATTTCCCTCCAATCAAAGGCTATTGGCCATAGACAGAGGGAAGTATGTTCCACTAGATCTGGCAGTTTAAGTGCGAGGTAGTTCAGTACTCTGGATAGCTCCCTGCTGATTCTCTTCAAAGCCCAAACTTGACATTATAACGTTCTGGTGTTGGCAAACATGTTGGCAAAGTTTAGTCTCCAGAGATAGCATGATGTAATGAAAACACTACCGGACAGGCCCAAATTAAATTATGAACTACCATTTTTCTACTAAATAGTTATATGCATTGCTTACATTATTTGAGTTTCTGTTTTATCTAAAAAATAGAAACCATGAGGCATACTTCACAAGACTGTTGAATTCAATGGCATCATGTTTGTGGGAAGTCATTATGTTCATGTACATCACAAATAGGTGTTTGGCACCTACCATGTACCGGGCACTGTTCTAAGTACTGGAGAAACAGCAGCAAAAGGAGAGACATTTTATGCCTGCATGATGTTTACAATCTACTATGGGTATGAATATAAAAGAAAACGATTTTCTAAGATTATCACTCCAAGTAAATATAAGTGCTATGAAGTTCTCATACTGACTCTTGTTGAATTATAGCATGAATTTTAATAGATTATATGGTAGAGATACATCATGGGTCCAAGCAAGGTGGAGGGTCAGATAAGAAACACCAGTATAAAGTCAAAATCTTCAAAGGGCAACATCCAGATTAGGTAAATCAGAAAAAATAAAATTCACTCTACATAAAGATATGCAGAGGATAAATATCTTACATTATTCCTGGCTCCAGGTAAAGTGAGAAAAAGAAAATGTATATATATATATATATATATATATAACCCTCAGAAGTCTCATCTGCCAGCCCACATACAAGCTAGTTTAAAGCAGAATTATTACTACACGTGTTCTATGAAAAACTCCAAGTTGGCCGGATGCGGTGGCTCATGGTTGTAATCCCAGCACTTTGGGAGGCCGAGGTGGACAGATCACGAGGTCAGGAATACACAACCAGCCTGACCAATATGGTGAAACCCCGTCTCTACTAAAAAAGTACAAAAATTACCCGGGCGTGGTAGTGTGTGCCTGTAATCCCAGCTACTCGGGAGGCTGAGGCAGGAGAATGGCATGAACCCAGGAGGCAGAGGTTGCAGAGAACTGAGATTGTGCCACTGCACTCTAGCCTGGGTGACAGAGCCAGTCTCAAAAAACAAACAAACAAACACACACACACAAAACAAAAAAACCCTCCGAGTTGAAGTTTTGGGTCGTCTTGAGGTATTAATGTCTCTAGATAAAATTCGTTTGAAGAAATAAAAGAAGAAAAGTATGGAGCAGGTCTACAGCTTTTTAAAACTCTCCTGTAAAATTGTAAATGACATGCAACTTCTAGAACTGGAATATAAATTAGAAATAAATTGAATTAGAAATGCAATGAACAAAGTAAACAACACATTAAACCCAGCTTCTGAGAGAATAAGTGAACTGGAAGACAGATCTGAAAAAATTACCCAGAAAGCAGGATAGAGAAAGTAAAGGGTGGGAAATATTTTTTAAAAAGAGACTGAGAAATGTGGAAAATAGAGTGAGAAACTTTAAAAAATATCCAACTAGAATTCCAGAAAGAGATACTAAAGAAGATGTAATAAAGAAATGTTAGAAGAGACAACGGCTGAGGATTATCCAGAATTTATGAAAGATGTCAATTTTCAAATTCTGGAAACATAATATATCACAAGTAAAATAAATAAACATAAATTTATATCTATACACAACATAATTAAACTGTAGGATACCAAAGATAAAGAAGACTTCTAAAAGCAGTTTTAAAAGGCAGATTAAAAACAAAAGAAATAACAATTAGATTCATAGATGAAATTTTAACAGCAACAAAGAAAGTAAAACATGGAATAGCATTTTCCCCCTGAAGGTGCAGGGAAAAAAGTAACTGAACAATTAAAATCCTCTATCTACTAAATATCTTAAAAAAGAGGGAAGATAAGTGTTTTTCATTTGTTTACTTCCAACAGAGTGAGGCTTAAATAATTTTTAAAGGTGCATTTATGGAAAAGAAAAATGATACTAGAAGAAAGATTTGAAATGTAACCATAACAAACAATGAAACATTAAACATGAGGTAAGCCTAAATAAAACATAGTTGTATAAAACAATGAAATCATTATGGAATTTATAAAATCTTGATGAAGATAAAATACTGGAAATTAAAATAAAGAGGTATTATAGAGGTCAGGAGAGAATGATTTTAATTAAAATGGTCTAAGATCTTTCATTTAAGAATAAGACAAACATATTAAAAATATAATTAGTTATTTTAAATAATATATTAAAGCTTCTGGGGTACTCACCAAAGAATAGAAATATAGCTCATATTCAAATAATCAAAGGAAAGGAAAAAAGATAGAAAGATAGGGTGAGAAAAAATACTAGACAGAATAAAATAATATGTTTGCAATTAGTCCAAACGATTTCAGCAGTCACAATGAATGTAACTATTTATCACACAAAAGGTGTATAAGAACCCCATAAAGAAAATTGTAAACTCTTACTAAAAGATATTAAAGAACATCTAAATAAATGCAAAAATGTACTACATTCATGGTAAGGGGAACTCAATATTATAAAGATGTCAGATCTTTTCATATTGACCTATAGGCTTAAATAGCTATAATCAAAATCTCATTTTTTTGGTGGGAAATACAAGCTGAGTATAAAAATTGTAGTAGCCCCCTCCCCTCTTATCTACCAGGGGTATATTCCAAGACCCCCAGTGGATGCCTGAACCTGAAGATATTACTGAATCCAATATACAATATAATATTTTCTTATACCTACATACCTATGATAAAATTTAACTTATAAATTAGGCACAATGAGAGATTGACAATAATTAATAATAAAATAGAACAATTATAACAACATACTTTAATAAAAGTTATTGTGGGGCCTGGTGCAGTGGCTCATATTTATAATCTCAGCACTTTAGGAAGCTGAATCATTTAACCTTAGGAGACCAGCCTGGGCAACATAGTAAAACTCTGTTTCTACAAAAATAAAAATTAAAAATTAACTGGGCATGGTGGCACATGCCTGTAGTCCCAGCTACTCAGGAGGCTCAGGCAGGAGGATTGCTTGAGCCAAGGAAAAAATTCTAGGTAAAGTGTTCATTCATAATAAATAATCAGACATGGTCCCATTTGCAGGAAAAGTAAAGACCCTGAGTTCAAGGGAAATGCATGCTGGTTGTCCCTTGTAACCCAGTGTGCACACACCTGCATTCCTGGGATGTTTCTGTCCATTGTTCTGTTGGTTTGCTTGTTTATTTATTCATTTCTCTAATGAAGATTCACATTAATAGAATATAAAATGAATGAGTCAATAATTGGTGTATTTATCAGAATATTATGTTTTGCTTTTATTTCATGCTAAAATAAGTGCCATATTAACGCTCTGCACATGAAATCCACCTTTGAAGGAACATTACCTTTTGTTATAGAAGTTTTAAATATTAAAAATTTTTTTTAAAAAACACACAGGGAATGAATGTGGTAGTCACTTTTCTCCTCACACATCTTAGTCACCTATATTCTATCCTTTTAGTAATTAAAAAAGAAATATATTGACATTTAGTGTGCTAATAGTTGGGGGGGAGACTGGAAAAGTAGTGGAATATCTAGTAGTTCATTATTTTTGGATGAGAATATTTTTGAACTTTACAGGAATGTAGGAGTCAAAAAAATCTGAATGCCAGAGTTTTACTCACTTAAATTGCAGAAATACAAAGCCTGGTATTTACAGCCTAACTAATAATTTTCCTAGTTTATTATAAATAAAAATATTTAATATTCACCACATGCAATTAAATAATAAATGAGATATTGTAGGCACCTGAACAAAACAAAAAAGAAGAGAATTTCTGTTTTTAACATATTTATGATCTAATAGGGAATAAGACACATAAGAAAAAATAACATGAATTATAACGTGGCACAGAGTGCTGTGGTCTTTAGTGAGGCATGAATGGAGATGGGGTAGCCCCCAGAAAATACTTCTTCATGACATAGTGATTACGCTGATTGAGATAATTACTGAAGGCTGGTTAATATTTTGACAAGATAAGGGGGATGTCAAGGTTAAAAAAACTGTTAAGATACAGTGATAGGTTGATGGTAGGATAAACATGGGGTGTTTATGGGAACTAGTGGAACTTCTAGTTTGCCTGTAGTTTTCCTCTCCAAGAATGCTGTTGTCATTTTGTGTAAGATAATTTTTTGTTTTTTGAGATTGCCCAAAACATTGGAGAAACCTCAACATTCTGGTCCCAGCTCACTAAATGGTAATAGCATCTCTTTAGTCCTTGGGAATACAAAAACAAACAAACAAACAAACAAAAAAGAAGCCTCCCACAGTTCAAAAAGCCTAGGATGCATCTGAGAAGAGAGAGAGCAACAGTATCACTCTCTGTTTAGAACCACTGGAACGTATGATGAAAACCTGTATCACTGAGGATTTCGGACTCCTGAATCAATTGGACTCCAGAATTCACTTAATTTTAGAGGCAATGGAGAATTATTGAAGGTTTTAATGCAAATAATATAATTAGAATTGGAGTTCTACATAATAAAGATTATGATGGTAGTAGGTGGGTTAGAGCATGAGGAAGCTGGAACAGGAGAGAAGTTAAAGATGTTGCAAAAGCTAGGAAGCAGAGAGGTCAAGGCTGAATAAATGATCTGGGGTTCAATTGTGTGTGTGGAGGAATGTGTGTGTGTGTAGATGTGTGCGTGTGCATGTGTATGTGTGTGTGTGTGTGCATGTATGTGGTGTGAGTTGAAGCCATGGGATTGTAGAAACAACGAGAAGACCCATGGAAAGAGGAAGCAATGTTTGAGAACATTTACAGTGGTCATGAGCAAGGTGCTGAAATTGCTGATTGTGGTGAGTTGACAAGAAGTTAGGGATGGAGAGAGGATTGAAAGATTGGAAGAAAAGGGAGTATTTGAAAGTTTTAGTACAAAAAAGAGTGCAAGAGAGGTGGTAGATGAAAGAGGGGAGTATTTGACCTGGGGTGATGAGGAGGAGACATGGCCACTGTTATCTGGTAAACATCTGCTATACTGAAGCAAATGGACACGGTCCCCTTGCTGCTCTCCCTTCTTCATTCTTCCTAGGAACATCAGTGTCATGGTGCTATCATCTTACACAATTGTTGTAACCCAGAGAAACTATGAGTAAATTAAAATTTTATAAGTTATATTCAACTTTTATAAACTGCATTCCATTCTAAGTGCACTAGGCAAGCTATTTAAAGAAACCTTTGATGGACCCTTTTGTAGTGTGAAAAATTAATCCCAAATGTATCTGTTTTACAGTTCCAAACTCTGGATCCCTGGTTTTCTTCTCCTGGACAGCTAACTAGGTCAAATCATTCTATTCTTAGAGCCCAGCCCCACATAAACACTAATTGGTTTTCACATCTGAAAGGTTGTGTATCAGTTTGTCATTTCTAAATTTACATGATGTAATCCATGTACAAGATGGGATTTCATACCCTGTGGGAGGAGCAACTGCCACATGCTTAGTTTTCCAAATATATCTAGAGGCACAAAATATTTTAAAAGAGGCAGAACTTCAAGAGCGCCTTTCTCAATCTCAGATTTTATCAAGTTATGGTTTTGGTAGGAATTAGGGAATTCCTATTATCTGTGGAGAAAATCTCTGACACAATTTTGCACCTCTAAATTTATTTATAAAGAATAGTAATAATTAGAAACAAATATACAAACAACCAAAAACCCCATCAAATCAAGCATTACAAAACTCAAACCTATCATCTGTGAACTTCATGACCAAAAATTGAAAAGTAAATGCATCATTTTTCAAGACATTGTTGAGGTGTCCCCACATCCATACATTAGTAGGGACTATAGGAAAAACCTTGTACTGATTTTTCAAAATCATAATGCTATACTAAAAAATTACATTTTAACTCTGTAACTTGAATTAATTAGGAAATCCAAAGATCAGAAGTTAGTGGTACATTGCAAGGAATTTTGGCAGGGATGATGCACGTAATAAGTCATCAAAATGGTCCCCTTTGGTCACAGATGCTATTTCACCTTGGCTTTCTCTTTCCTCTCTCATTAGCTGCATCCCCTTCTTACAGAATGACTGGCAGGTTAGCATTGTATCATTCTCTTTCAGTATGTTTCTTATACTTGGATGTATATTGGAATCACCTGGGAAACTTTAAAGCATTCTGATGCCTGGGTGCCAACCCCATGGGTTTTGGTTTAATTGGTCCTGGGCACTGGTACTTGTAAAAGCTTCCCAGATGATTCTAATATGCAGCCAAAGTTGAGAACCACTGTCTCACAAGCTGTTAAACTCATGGCCCTCCTGTACTTAGTCCATCAATTCTTATATCCTTGGGCTCTCTGACTTTAAACACCTATTGATCGCTGTTCTCACTTCCTCTGCCTTCATATACACAAGCTGAAAAGGCAGGCTTGGGAGAAATAGCCGAAGTTATTCACAGATTGACTTCCAGGAGAAACTGGAAGTCCAGCAAATACAAGTATTGGCAAAATATTTCAAGCTTCTGGAACATGCACCTCCTATGCCAGAAAAACTCAGAAAGCACAGGAGAGTCCTGAGTGAGAATTCCAGCTTTGCTTACTTACTCTCCATTAACTTGGGAAAGTTGCTTACCTTTTCTATGAGCCTCAGTTTCCTTATCTATAAAAATTGGAATACCTACTTCCTAAGGCTGAATTAGATGACTATTTAAAGTGTTTAAAATAGTGCCCAGGATGTTCAATAGTGACAGCTATTTAAATGGAAAGAAAAGAGAAAATAGTTAAGGCTCATTCACTGATTACACACCAAGTGAAAAATAATTCCTGTTTATTGAGCCAATTTATCCAATTTTTATTCTTTATCTGCCCAACAAATATTTCTTACTGACTTTATGCCAATCATACTGCTAGATAGATACTAAGGATACAGTAATGAATAGAACATACATAATTTCTATTTTGACACGTTTTAAAACTTAGCTAAACGCTTTACCGATTCCTAGAGTTGATTTTAAGTAGTGCAAGGATTGAGCTTACTCGGAGGAATGGTACTAACAAACTGACCTTGAACGCACCCTCACAGCAAATCCTCAGGGAAATGCCATGCTGTTAAGAGAAACTTGCACCTAGCAGACAGATACACCCTTATCAGAGTTCCATAACAGTCAGGAAGGGCCAGAAGGCTATAAAACACTTTATGAGAATATCAAAAGGAGCATCTCAAAAAAGCTGATGGGTTTTTTCACCCAGCATGTAGGTTTTTTTGAAAAATTAGTAGTGGTATACATCTCTAGATTCTTGAAGGCTAGAGAAGCTCTGTCCCCTCCACCCTTCATTTGCCTAACTGGGACTGCTGCTGTGCCTCCTATTCTGTGTAGCTCTCCATGTATTGTAAATTCTGTGACTTGCCTACATCTTTGGACCTATATTCTTTGCTTGGTCCTGCTGGCATCTTTCAATCAAGTACTGTCACTACTATGACAATAGTACCTCTCCTTAAAACAACTCTAAGATCTGGTATTATTATCAGTATTTTACATGTGAGATTTAAATAACTTGACAAGGTCATTGAGCTAGTACATGGCAAAGCCAAGATTTAACTTCACATCTGTCTGATTCCACAGCTCATCCTCTTAACCTCTGTCTCAAGTGGACAAACCTCAGGTGACTGTGCTTTAGAAATATCAAAATCTGGCTGTTCAGAGAAATAGCTTTAAAAGCCACAAGTAGAGAATAAGAACAGAAGATAGAACTGGAAGATGATGATGTGACCAAATCTAATGTAGTCTTGGCCTATGGGTCTTTTTGAAATTACGCGAGAGACTAAAATCCAATAAAAAATGGTGTCCAGTTTGTGTGGTTATCAATCAAACCTACTAATACTTAATTTCATGACATTTTATAGATTAAAGACTTCACGAATCAGAGTCCCATCTCTTCATAGCTGCAGCTGCAACTCCTTTATCAGATCAGGAATATAATAACTACAGCTAAAAAAGCAACAATTGCAATTTGTAGATTGTATAGAAACCCTTGCTAACTCCAGATAATCTTTTCCCACTTAAGAACCTTTACTCTGATAATGGAGTGTATGAGTGTGTATGTATATGCAGGTGTGGGTGTGAGTGTGCATGTGTAACTGGGCCGTGTGCAAATGCTTTGGTGCTCACGTGGACAGAGAAAGATTTTAAACTAGTCTTTTCTGGTCTTCCATGGGTTGGAAAGTATGCACTCTTCAGGGTATCTATGAAGCTCACAGTGACTGCCTTCTTTGCTCCCCATCTAGAACAGGGGCCCCTGACAACCGTATTTATATTAATGAACTATGACCCCATTCCCACTCCAGTTACCCATGCCTTTTGCCATATGGCTTTGCAATTCTTCCCACTAAAAATCAAGTATATTTTTTCTTCCTATTGATGTTGAAGTCAGCTGTGAAACTTGCCAATGGAATGTTGTCAGAGGATACAACTTGAGCAAAGGCTTTAAATGTGCATGTAAATTTGGGCTTGTCCTCTTGAGTTACTAGCCTTTGTCTGTGAGAAGAATCTACCCCAGGTAGTATATTTTTCTATGTGGGTGTCCAAGGAGGTTGATAGACCCAAGGAATAGACCTGAACACAATCTGTAGTTCAGAGTCAAGCTCATCCAAAATGAGCCCACAAACAAGTGAGCAAGAAATAAATGATTATGATTGTATATCCCTGAATTCTGGGATGGGTTATTATACAGAATTATTATAGCATTATATGACAGATATATTTCTCTTTGAAACTTAACATTTAAGCTGAGAGACAAAGAGACTATCTATTGGGAACTGGGGCATGTGAACGGCAGAGCTAGCTATGAAAGAATGTTGATTTCTTTTTCTCTTTTTTCTGACTTACCTTTTTGCTTAATCTTTTTGTTTTTGCTTCTTTTTTCATCGAGGTAAAGTTCACATAGCATAGAAATAACCATTTTAAAACTAGAAACTCAGTGGTATTTAGTACATTCACAGTTTTACAACCACCATTTTAATTCCAAAATCTTTTCATCAGCCCCAAATAAAACTGGGAGACAATTAAGCATTTACTCCCGATTTCTCCCTCCTCCCTATCCCCTAGAAGCACCCATTTGCTTTTTGTTTTTATAGATTTACCTATTGCTATGGACTGGAGTGTGACCCTCCTCAAGTTCATATGTTGAAACCCTAGCTTCCCATGTGACTAAATTGGAGAGAAGGCCTTTAAGGAGATAATTAAGGTTAAATAAAGTCATAAATGTAAAGCCCTGATCCAGTAGAGTTGGTGCCCGTATAAGAAGATAAAGGGACACTAGAGCTCTCCCTGCCTTATAAGGACAGAGAAAAAAAGGTGGATTTCTAGAAAACAGGAAGAGAACCCGCACCAGAACCTCAACCATGCTGAGCCTGATCTTGGACTTCCAGCTTTCAGACTGTGGAAATACATTTCTGCTGTTTTATGTACCCAGTATATGGTATTTTGTTGTGACAACCTGTTTTATCAATCTGTTCATTGGTTGATGGACTTTTGGGTTGTTTCCACCTTTTGGTTATTATAAATATTGCTCTATAAACATTTGAATACAAGTATTTGTTTAAGTACCTATTTCCAATTTTAGGGTATATTCCTAGGAATGGAATTTCTGGGTCATATGGTAATTCTTAGAACGCTGAACTTCTGTTGCTCAGATCCTCAAAGCTGTTTCCTGGTTTCCACACAGGAATTCTTGCTTGGATGCCATAAAATAGCTTCAGAATACTTTTAATAAATCCCTTTTGTTGCTCTGAAATAGACGTGTCTTACTTAAGCTAGGTTAATGCCTGTTACTTGCAACTAGAGGACCTAGGCTAACAGATAATAAAATTTCTAATTTTTAGTCATAACATAAGAAAAATGGGCTGAAAACCCCTCTTTCAAAGTTTTTCAGGGGGTAATCAAACCCTGTTAATAGTAATCAAATCAGTTGACTGTCTTGATAAGATTCTGAAATAAGACTTTACTGTGAGATTTGCTTATATTACCACTCACCTTTGGGACAAAGCAGCATAGGACCTTGCATTTAGAGCATATTCCAATTCGAAACGACTTCTTAATGCTGCCACATGACTCCGGCCAGGTCCTCCCCGGTTCACCAGGCAATCAGAAGAAGAAGAAGGTGAGAGAGACCCACTGCTGTTACTTGATGCAGGAGACATCAGCTGAGTGGAGGAGGGGCAATTTCAATTGTTTAATACTTCCAACAGGTGTGAAGACATAACATAAAATATGGATTTAACTTTCTATTCCAAGGTTTCCCATATTTTAATTTCTATTCACTCAGCTTGCTCCTGGCTTTTCCTTTCAGGAAAAAGTCTAGTGGCAACATCTGGCTAGCTTAATTTACTTTTTTGACCCAGTTCTGTGCTGAGAGCTGGCCTGTTAAATTTATGCTCATCTTTCTAAAAACACAGTAGGCCCAACTCAGATTCATAAAATATATTTAGAAGGTTATTATTCAATGATCAAAAGATTCTTCACATTCTTCACTATGGCAATAAGATTTATGGCAGAGTTCCTTTAAATCATAGCTAAAATTATTCCCTTTACATGAAATTATTCCCTTCATGTAAAATGAATTTACACACTTTTCCAAGAATACATCAATTTTATAAGATGAAAAATGCTTTAATGTGTGGCAAGTCTTTTCCCATATTGAACAGGCCACTCCCTTTACCATGTGATAGTTTTTCAGATGTTTAAAACACCTGTTGGACTTGGCTGGGTGTGGTGGCTCATGCCTGTAATCCCAGCACTTTGGGAGCCTGAGGTGAGCGGATCATGAGGTCAAGAGATCGACACCATCCTGGTCAACATGGTGAAACCCCGTCTCTAATAAAAATACAAAAATTAGCTGGGAGTGGTGGCACGCGCCTGTAGTCCCAGCTGCTGGGGAGGCTGAGGCAGGAGAATCGCTTGAACCTGGGAGGCAGAGGTTGCAGTGAGCTGAGATTGCGCCACTGCACTCCAGCCTGGAGACAGAGCGAGACTCTCTCTCAAAAACAAACAAACAAACAAATTAGGGTGTTGGACTCACCCTAATTATCTCTTTTCTGTGATAAGCATCATTAGTTCCTTCAACCGGTTTTCATGTTACGTGATTTTCAGCTTATTCACCACTCAAATCTCTCTCTTCTGAAATGTGTATCCCAGTTTTAATTATTCCTTTAAAAGTCTCACAGACACAACTGGATACCACTTTGCCATTTCAGAACAAGACTAATCATATCTTTTATTTTGCAGCAAGACAGTCACTTTATATTTTAACTCCCAATGAGCTTATTATCCACTAGCATTCATGATGCTCCTAAGCCAGGTCTCCACCATTTGATACTTTTATTATTTTTGCTTTGGCTCTGCTGCAGGACATTATATTTATATGTATTCCTGTTAAAATTATTCTTGTTAGACATGTCCTGTTACTTCATCCTCCAAGATCTAGAGTACTGCTTTCAAATACTTTCTGTCCCTCTTAACTTGATTATATCTGCACATGGGATGAGTAGCTCCCTCTTGGCCTTGATCTAAACCGTTGACTGAAAAGTTGAAGAATAGAGAGGATAAGGTCTTATGAAACTGCACAAGTCAAGCCTCTTTAGGCTGACTCTCGTCCGTTAATTAGTGCAACTCAGTCCAGCAAACTCTCTCAGCATATAGCCCATTCATCTTCTCCCTTGGGGAGAGAGTATAAATAAGAAGCTTGATCAATATATTACAATAAGACAAGCTAGTTTAGTAGATCCTATCATGTTTGTAGATCCTATCATGGTGGATTCCTTTTTTCTGGAATCCACCTCCAGATATATCTATCCCATTAGGCTCGAAGCAAACTCACTCAAATCCTAAGTTTCAAAATGAGAGGATATTTTAAATTCAAGTTTTGAAGGTGTCTCTTAATACCCAAGGCTTCTGGCAGATGCTTTTGTCCACAGGGGCTGCTGAAGCCCCACCAAATATATGACTACTTCTCCCCACTTTCTGTAAGTCCCAGTACTGAATAAGAGAAGGGAAAGAGGATCTTAGGTCTAAACACTGAAGCTTCTTTTTACACAAAAGTTTTCTTTAGAAATTCCAGCAAAGAGTCATGAGACAGAGCCACTCACTGCAGGCTGTAACTGCAAATCCTTTTCCAATAGACTAGGTCCAATGACTCTTAGTTGAGTTTTTTTTTTTTGTTTTTTGTTTTGTTTTGTTTTTTTTAGAAAAAAAAATCCTACTTTTCTTGATGGTTCCACTTTGAGACTTAGTGGTGCAATCTCAGGTTGATGCTATTTCTCTCTATTGTTGCCCCTTCCCTGCATATGCAAATGCATATGTGATCCTCTATGTGTGATGTATGTCTTCCTCCACCAGTAGCACTTATTTCCATTTGAGAATATATTATTTTTCAAGTAGTGTGCATGTTTTAGCTCCCTCGATTATTTTGAAATGCTATCTCTTGACCAGGTGTGTAGAAAATTAAGGCAATTATAGAGAAACTTAAAGCAAACAGCTTTAATAAGGCAAGAAAATTCCATTCGCCTGATTACCAACATATATCACATTAAGCAACATATATGTGGTGTGAAAGCAATGCATTCCAATTAATTTATGAACATATTTTATTGATAATTTTTCTTTTCGCATTGAATGTAAATGAACAATGACTTACAAATCTCTGTATGAAGAATTTTTGCATAAAAATTGATTAAATAATTACCTTCTAATGTCTTTGTTATACTTTCCAATTTTTACTTATCAATTTTTAAGCTGAGCATGACTGTGTCCATTTGCCTGCCCTATTATTTGTTGGAAGGTCTCGAATTCACTCTGACTTTGCCTTTGTCCCTGTAGATACAGCTAATTCTGCTCCACCATAGGAATTTAATGAATAGGGTAAATATGGATGGAGTTATGGGTCCTCATAGTAACTTTTCATAAGCACCAGCTCATCTACATTCCCTGACAGCCTTGGATATGCAGGGCTTTTTTATGGACATATTTCAGAAGCTAAAGCTTTTACCTCAATGTTGCAGAGACACTCTTCTAACTTCGTGACAACTTCAGAAAATTCGGGTCTTCCCTGTAAATAGAAAAAAGACCTTTTTTCCCTTAAGAATAAAAGGAAGGAGACTCTCTTTGGATGTTAAAATTGGGTATTAGCATTTGTAAAGAATGAGATTAACAATAAAGTATATTTTTATTTAAAATACACTTTTATTGAAGTGTTAATTGAATGTTCATTTGCTGTTCATGGAGGGATGTTGAGTCTCCCTCTGATAAGAGTTTTAAGTCAGAATTTGCAACTACATTCAGATAATGAAATAGTGGAAAAGCTTTAATTAGCTTTGCATGTTTTTAAATGGCAGGTTTCCTCTTCAAAATGAAAGAATAATAGTGAATACTAAAAACTATTAACTATCTCAGTGCCTTGTAATACACTGCACACTGTGTATAAAAAGAACGGCTAAGGCTAGATTTATAATGAACTTCACTTTTGAAAAGATCATCTCAGATTCAAAACTAAGATGATGATAGAAACCTCAGGACTATGCCTTACTTCAGGGTTTAAGATAAGCTTTTTACCTTCAGACAGTGCCATTAAAGATATTGCCCATTATGAACCTCTGTGTCAGATGAGTTTGGTTAAAAAAATGTTTATTCCAAATATATTTCAAGCTTTGTTCCAGTTGCAAGGGATATAAAAATGATTATTGGAAAAATTCTTGGAATTTTAGAAAATGTTGGCCTCTTCTGAGAAAATTATTTGTCTTCTTTTGTCAGATCCTAAAACCATACACCCTATCATTTCTCTCTTTTTGAAACTTTCACTGCCAAGAGGTGGAGAGCCCAATTTAACATTCAGGTTCAGTAACCAACTAATTTAGATTCTTAGTAGAACAATTTCTCCCTTACTATCTAGCCCACCCCTGAGAACACTGCTTCCCTTATAAGCTGTTTCCTCTCACATACTCCTTGTATCTCTAGGTTGGTGGGGGCAGTGGGAGCAGTGGGAGCAGTGGAGTGAGCAAAACCCTGTGTCTTCCTTGCTGTCACTGCTACTTCCAAATGGTTTCTCCTTTAAACACCACCAGCTTGTCAGGCTATACCACCAGAGTCTAGCCACACCCCCTCATTCTTTGGGGATTTTAAAAACTGGCTTACTTCATACTCTCTAACACTACTCTTTGTACTTTTATTATCCATGCAAATGATCATTAAAATAGCCTGACCTCTGGGTTCCTTTGCCTACTCTTCTCCAATGAGCTTGTCCTCCAAACTCCTTTAGTCACTCAGCCCCTTAGTTATACCCTAGACCCTGTCATGACCAATGCCTCCACCCCTCCATGCTCTTTAACCTCTCAATCTTTATCAGACGACTCTCTGAGCTGTCCCTTTCTCTCTACCTCACTTCTTCTAGAAACCTGACTCCAACAAGCTTTGATCACACTGGTACTTGGAAGCCATTTTACCACTTAAAACAAAACAAAATAAAACAAGAGCTTTTTATTACGAGCAGTTCCAAATATGTCCTAAAGTAGATGCTCTTCTTTCTACCTACCTACCCATCTGCCTATCTTTTTCCCTACTTGTTTTTTTGCTCATTTCATCATCTTTTCGCTGTCGCTCACTTTCCCTTTACCTTATATTTCATTTACATTTATCATTAGATTCACTCCCAACTATCACTCCCTTCCACACATCCTCAACTCCCTTGCTTCATCTTGCATTTGGTACAGTACTGAAAGAATCCTAAACTTTATTGAATCCATTCTGCCTGGTCTTACTTCAAAATCTTGACCCTCTAATCTCCCATGGACCGTCAGTACTATTCAGAGAGCCTATTACATATTTCTAGTCCATTCACTCTCTCACACTTCGGATGGCTATTTTGTATGTTTTCCTCTCTCCTAAACCTCTAGCTCCCACTACTACATTGACCTACTCACCTATGACCTACATAATTTGCCCTCACTTTTGTTTCTGTGGATGAAATTTGCCTGATTCTGAGGCCAACTCCTTCACTTGTGTGCTTCAGCAATAATTCTCTCATCCTTTTTTTTTTGCATCGTTCATGTTCCTTCTGTATTGTTTAATCTCCACCAGCATACAGACATACTATACATTCTCCTATCTTAAAAACAAACAGCAAAATAAAACCCTTAACGTCCTCCTTCAAGCTACTGTTCCATTGCTGTTTACTTTACAGCAAAATTTTTCTAGAGTTATCCAAATTTGCGGTCTCTAATTCCCCTTCTCCCATTTGCAATCCATCCTAATCAAGCCTTCTCCTACAACACTGCTGAAACTGCCCTTGTCAAGGTTACAAAGATCTCATTGCTAAATTCAATGGTTACATCTCAGTGGTCATCTCGCTTGGCATAGCATTAAATATAAGCAACAATTCCTTTGTCCCTGAAACATGTTTTTCAATTGGCTTTGAGGACACCATTTTCTTATTTTATTTTTTTCTGCGCTCATTGGCTTCTTCTTAGTCTCCTCTTTTGGTTTCATCTCTCCTCCTTATCTTTAAGCTTTTTATTGCCCCAAGACTCAGTCTTTGAGTCTCTTTACTCTTTAAAATTAATTTGTTGAGGAGTTAATTCAGTCTTATGTCTTTAAAAAACAACTTCCAGATTATTATCTCTAGCCCAGTACGTTCTCCTGAACTCTAAACTCATACATGCAATTAATTATATTTATAGCCTTTCCCATTTCAGTAAATGGAAACTCCATCCTTCTGCTTGCAGAGGCAAAAAAAAAAAAAAAAAAAAAGCAAAAAACAAAAAACACACACAAAAAAAGTGATGATGTTTGACTACTCTATCATACTTTACTCTTATATACCAGCAAATTATATTGATACTACCATTCAGTATCTGAATGGTCAAGTAGCTTATATTAGATCAACCCTCCTACAGAAAACAACGAGAAACTCTGGACAAAATGTAAATGACAGCTACCTGAAGGCACTGGAAAGTTAATAAAAGCAAGTAGATCCTGGAGGGGAGTGAGTCACTTAGAAGAAAGGAACTAGTATATTTCCCACCTCTCTCTCTCTCTCTCTTTATAGCATTTAGCCTGAGGGTAGACCACTTCTGCATTTTAGGAAACAATTAAAATTCTGATGGTTTGCTTGTTTGAAGGAACACAGGACAGAATTCAGGGCAACTGGAGAGTATTATTTATTGTTTTATAACAAATTACCATAAACCTAGTGATTTAAAACAATGTTCATTTATTATCTCAGTTTCCACTGGTCAGGAGTCCAGTATAGATTAGCCGGGTCCTTTGCTCAGAGTTTCACTAGGCTGAAATCAAGGAGTCAGCAGGCACTGTGATTCTCATCTGAGGCTCAAGGCCTCTTTTAAGCGCATTGGTTGTTGGCAGTACTGATTTCTTTGTGGTTGTATGACACATGTCTGTTTTCTTGCCATCTGTTGCCCAGAAATGACTCTCAAATTCTAGAGGATGCCTACAGCTGCTTGCCAAATAGGCAGTTCACAACATGGCTGTTTGCTTTTTTCCTAACCGGCAAGGGCACATGCCTGACTTCCTACTCTGTGACCAGCTGTAAAACTTATTCTGCTTTTGAAGGGCTCACCCAATTAGGTCAGACCCACTTGGGATAATCTTCCTTTAGTCATATGATGAAACATAATCATGGGAGTAATATCTCATCGTATTCACAGGTTCTGCCCACACTGAAGGAGAGGGTATTCTACATGGCATGTACACCAGGGGACAGGAATCTTGCAGGTCATGTTAGAATCCTGCTTATCACAAATACGCAGTAGAGAATGAGAGGAGATCCTGGAAAAAGCCCTGGAGTCTGTGTGTAAATTCTACCTCAATCTCAGGTTTGCCCCTGAACCACACATCCATGAGGCCGACTAACCGGCCAGGTAGGACTAAAATAAATGAACTGAGATTAGATCTGCTGCCCCATGCAGGGCATTGTTCTTACTGTTTTCTCAGACTGGAATTACCTAATGCTTATTCTCTGCCCATGGAAATTCACTGTACTCTGCAAGGCCCAACTCAAGAGCTACATCCTCCTTAAAGCATCCAAGTTATTCCACAAAGTAATTATTCACTTGCATTTAGATTTACTTCGTTTCTTCTTGTGTTATAGATAGGTATTTACATGTCTATCACTAGCTAGAAAGTTCTTTGATACAATGGTTTATTTACTCTTAGACACCTAGCACATTCCATCAGACAGGTTAAATGAGCTCAAATTTGTTAAATTAAATTGCATCATTATGATAAAAAATCATCTGGAATATGCTTACCTCTCATCCTTCTCCACACCACATCATTCCTTCCTTGTATTACTACAATTGCCTCCTATTTTTGCTACTTATGTTCTTTGCTTATCTAAAAGTAGTTCCCAACTCAGTAGTTAAAATGATCTTTAAAAATATACATCAGGCCAAGTAATGCCACTCACTATAGCCTCCAATTACTTCCCATGTTATTTGGGTTAAAATGCTATGTCTTTGCATTCATCTCTAAGGTATACAACAACCTGCTCCTATGATTCTGTGCCCTACTCTTCCTCTTACACACTCCACTCTGGTCATCACACCAACCTCCTCATGCCCTTGAGAACTTTGCATTGGATCCTCTCCACCATGACACACTAATGCCTTCACCTTCTCCAGCTTATTGTTCAAATGTTGTTTTATCAGAGAGATTTTCCTTGTTTGCCATATTTAGAGCCCTCGAGTCAATGCGATCTTCTCCTTTTCTTGTTTTATTTATTCTAGAGCACTTATCACCATATGACTTAATACATATTTTATATTATTTGTTTATTGTTTATATCCTTTTATAGAAAGTACACTTCACAAGGGCAGGTGCTTGTCAGCCCCTGCTCTATGCCCAGTACTGTGAGCAGTGCCTAGCATGCAGAAGGTGATCTACAAATTCTTGTTGAACAAATGATATAATTAATCTTTTTATGTTTTTTCTACATTTTATTTTGTTCTCAAACTATCTTATTATATAGGTAGAGGGTTTTATTATAATTTGCTCCTTGTTTTTTTTTAAATCAACCAGGGAAGATATTATAAATGAATTGTCTTTTTTGAACATAAAATTCAAATGATGTTAAATATTTCACTGGGGGGTTGAGAAAGCTTTAAAATAAAGGTAAAGTTTAACATTTACTAAACACTTAGAGTACCCATTTAACTCTTATAATACTCTGTACTGTAGACATTTATTATTTCTATTTTACACATGAAAAAGCAAAAAATAAAAAGAAAATTTTTTTTCTAAGATAATATAGTCAATACAAACAGCTGAATTCAAAGCTAAGTAGAGCTTGTGAGCTTAATCTTGACTTCATACTCACTCCCTAGGTGTGGCATTTAAATCTATAAGGAGTAAGAATTTAGTTGTAATCATGTAAGACTCAGTGCCTGAGATTAGCTTTGCATACTAGAAGAAACACTGGATTGAAAGTTAAAAGACTTGGTTAAATACCTAGCCGCTATGTGATTTAGGATGGTTTGCTAACCATCCTGAGCTGTTTCTTTAGTCTCCAATTGGGTTGCAGAATTAAAAGAACTAAGTAAGATAATGTTTGGTGAAAGCACTACAAACTATACATTGTTTTGCAAAGTAACTTAATTTTTTCAAAATACTAATAAATATGCTCTGGATGTGAGCTCTCTGAATTTATAGTCAAATGCTTTAACATTTCAGTTTAAATTCTATGCAAATTAAGGAATGTAGTTATTTACTTGGCATCTTAAGAGAACACCAAGATGCTCATTGAACAGTAGAAATTACCAAAATGCCTCATGACCTGTATGTACTGAAATAATGGACAGTGAATGCCAACATTATGATATACATTGCCCTCTACTTTCCTTTCAGGTGGATGGCTGGTACTCTTTGCCATCGTGTTGCGGTTGGTGGCAGCTTGCCCTGAGTCATGTGTGGTGTGCACCAAAGATGTAACCCTCTGTCACCAGCTAACCTATATAGTAGGTAATAAAACTAATAACTCTAAAAAGCAGTGCTCAGTGTACCTGGAAAATTGGTTGCCATACCTTTCATTGTACTGACTGTTCTCTGGGCTCAGGTTAAGAGGTAACCCTTTAATGAGTACACTTCATACAATGACTAAAGAGACTGGCAATATTTTATTTTCCTGTTCCTGATGGTCTCAATCAAAACTATTTAAAGACCTTCAGAGGTAACTGAGATATTTTGCTATTGCAAAAGAATATCACCATTTTATCCAGCTACACACTTAACAAATACATCACTTTAATATCTTTGTACATACTTTGTGCAGATTTGAACCCTACCACCAGCTGGAAGAAATATAAATGAATCAGAAACCTGAACTGCAATTGTTCAGCATTAGTAAGATTAAGTGATGTACCAGTGAAACAGATTATTATCAAAGTGCGTCTCATTTTGAAAGTCTGGTCTTTTTTTATTGGTGGTAAATGAGCTGTAGAAATGCTAACAAGATACACTGCCTGTATTCATTACATATTGCTTGCTTAAGTCAACAATTTAATAAGACACCTTATTAACAAATTTGAGGAGAATGTGATTTACATCCTGATATCCAAGAAGAGATAAACAAGCTATAAGCTCTGCCAATGGAAAATTTCCATAAACAAGCTTGAGTTACGACAGAGTGGAAGAGGATAATTTCTTCCATTTCTAATATCCCACGACTCTGATAATTAGGAGGTAGATGTTGTCACCATCCTTGACAGGACAGGGAAGTTTTCATGGATAGTTGATGTGTATATTGTTTCTAATCAGTATTGAAAACGCTTTAACACTGAACTCTCACCATCTAAAATGGATTTCTTGACTTCACTACATTTATTTTTCCTGATCAGAGATAGTTGAAGTCTGTAAGAAACAAATATTTCTCATCTACATTGTTGCATCTCTATATCCCCCTTCTCATTTACAGAACACCGTATTTGTGAAGTTAGATTTCATAAATACAGAGAATAAAATGGATGAATTGTGAGTGGGGTTTCTGTCTAGACCTAGACAAGAAGTAATTGACAGAAATAATAGCCTGCTCATTCAGAGTCAGCAAATCCCTAAAGGACTGGGGACCCATGAAAACAAACCTCCTTCATCCCATATCTAAAACAATGATGAGAGAAACAAAATGCAGAACTGGCCAGAATTAATAGAATCCAAATAATCAATCATAAATGCTGAAAAAATCACCAGGATTTAAGCTTGCTTGTGCTGCAGGGATGAGAACAGTTCTTCCAAAAGAAGGCACTCTGAGAATCTTTTGTCTTTTACATATTTTTTAATCTCTTTGTTTCCGCGATGCAGTCTGAATTTCCTAAGGGATTTGTGATTTGCTTCCCTGGGGTTGACTATTCTAATATCACCTATAGACCTCCCAGTGACAATGGACTCCTCTATCCTTATGACACTGTCATTTGCAGTCAAAACAATGTTAGCATGATAAAGATGTGTTACAATAACTCCTGATTATAATACATCTTTATTGAGTTAAAATGCTTTGATTTCTAATGACAGAGCAGTGATAGCTCTGAGGTGATTACGGTGAAGGGATTTAACAGTTGGAAGCCCTGAGTACCACCTGTCATCACATGATGGACTTCATTGGAGGGAAAAGATATTAGACAGGAGGCCAAGATGGCCCAGACTATAATGAGAACCCCACTGACAGGTACTTGGGTTGTCTGGATTGAATGTATATCCTTACCAAGTTGCCAACTATAAGCCTGGGGCTAGAAAGCAGAAATCAATGCTCCTTCTCACTCTCCCCATCCCAACACGCACCTTTATGTTTGGGAGAAAAGATGATTGACTTCACAGCATAAATACACATTGCTATGGAACACTGACTATGGGGGTCAGACACAGACTCAGCTCTTAGTTGACTCTGTCCTGGATCTGCAGGGCTAGATCAGGTCAGTACATAGCCTCGGAGGGAGGGCCTGAAAAGACAACTTCAAAATAACATCGATGAAGATAATCCGAAACAATGAATTAACTTTGACATCTAAAGTAACAGATGGGTTTATGTTTCTCAAACAAACATGTCACAGCAGCAAAGAATATAAAAATCCATCATTTTGATATATAGCCAGCTTCCCCTCAAATTTAGCAATCAGAAAATCATTTTCATTTTTTGTATTGTTTATTGTTTTTACCCAGGTGATAAGATTGCTCAGAGGATATTGATTCTCTGCTCTCTACCATACCCCCTCCCTCCCACTCATGTGTATCCTGCATCTAGTCTGTGCTTTTTTCCCCACAGCAGCCCCTATGACCACGAGGGTTTTAATCATCACCGATGGATATCTCTCCTCTATTGAGAGCACAAACCTGTCTCTCTTGTTTAATCTTGCCCTGCTCTCCCTAAGCAGAAATGGTATCGAGGATGTTCAGGAAGATGCCCTGCATGGCCTTACGATGTTGCGGACCTTGTTGCTGGAGCACAACCAAATATCCAGCTCTTCGCTCACTGATCACACCTTCAGCAAGCTTCACAGCCTGCAGGTGCTGGTGCTGAGCAATAATGCTCTCCGCACCCTACGAGGGTCTTGGTTCCGAAACACAAGCGGCCTGACCCGGCTCCAGCTGGATGGGAATCAGATTACTAATCTCACAGACAGTTCTTTCGGAGGCACGAATCTCCACAGTCTCAGGTATCTGGATTTATCCAACAATTTTATTTCCTACATTGGGAAAGATGCCTTCCGGCCCCTGCCTCAACTACAGGAAGTGGACCTTTCCCGAAATAGGTTAGCCCACATGCCGGATGTGTTCACTCCACTGAAGCAGTTAATCCTTCTGAGCTTAGATAAGAACCAGTGGAGCTGCACTTGTGATCTCCATCCCCTTGCTCGGTTTTTAAGAAACTACATTAAGTCTTCTGCTCACACGCTCAGGAATGCCAAGGACCTAAATTGCCAGCCATCTACCGCAGCTGTGGCAGCTGCACAGAGTGTGCTGAGGCTGTCTGAGACCAACTGTGATTCCAAAGCTCCCAACTTCACTCTGGTTCTAAAGGACAGAAGTCCCCTCCTCCCAGGGCCAGATGTGGCCCTGCTGACTGTCCTTGGCTTCGCAGGTATGCCGGGGAGAAGTGTGCCCTCCTCTTTTCTCTTCTCTTGTCCATATTTTTGCAGCATGCTAAGTGATGCTTATCTCAGACACTTGGTTGCCAGGGCAATGGAAAGGAGAGGTTGCCAGTAGATGTGGGAGGATATTAGCTGATTTGGCACAAGTTGCTGATTTGGCACAGGTTGCAAGAATTTCCTGTTTCAGGGAAGCTGTCTAACATAGAGGAAAGGGCCCTGGATCAGAATTCAAGGGCTCCAGCCCTGGCATAAATAGCATTGGTGATCTTGAACAGGTTAACTTGCTATTTAGACTTTAGTTTCCTTGTGTATAATACAGGAATAATATCTATATTTCATCAATCATCCTTTCACCAAAGAGTACTAGTGCATTTGTTATGACCCTAGGAGATAGATATTTAAAAACTGATGGGACATAGACTCTTTCCTCAAGGCACTTACATTTGTATGCTTCTCCATGGTGTATAATAAGAGTCAGAGGGCTTTCACAGATGGACGAAGAGATGCTATTATGGCAATCTCATATATCTTAGTCTGCAGTGTTTGTATGGCATAGTAGTTAAATAAATGAGCTCTGTAGTTGGATTACCTAGGTTTGAATCCTGGCTCTGCTATTAGCTGTGTGACTTTGGACGCATTATCTAACTTCTCTGTGCCTTGGTTTTCCTCCTGTTGGGGGGCTTTGAATTCTTCTAAGATTTCTGTTTGTCCAACTCTATGTAAACTTGGCCCATACTTCCCCAGACCAACTAAGGGGAGGATAATATGCAATTCTTTATATATTTCTTGTAATTTAAAATTTATGAAACTATGCATCAGCTATCATTACATCTCACTGGATAAATAATATAAAATGACACTTAGTGTCATTAGTTGAAGACCAAAGATGCATGAGATTTCTTAAGTTATCTAGCTCGATGTGTGTGTTTTCCTCCATGCTCTCAGTGCATGGTGAAATCCTCTGCACCTGTGGGTAACCATGGTGATGAGGGGGTGGGGAGAGAAAGAGAGAGAGACCAGAGACCAACAAATGGCATCCAAGACTGACGTATTTTAAATATGTGCTATAAATCATTATTCTATAACAGTTATCTAGTGAATTGATTGATTGTACTTTTTACTTCCTGACAATTACACTTTTAATCAGAATAGATGGAGACCAGCATCAGGTACAGACAATGGAACTACCATCAGCAGTAATCCAACTCACTTGGAAGGAAATTCAAATGTTAGGAAAATAAATTCTTTTAAAAACCATGTAACTATGTCAGTAATTGTATGTGCTAAGAAATAATTTACCATAAAGACATAAGTGATAGGGCAGCAGAGAGGTTTCCCTTAAATGTGCTTCTTAGAATACTAGCACTGGTGGATAATTAATAGATATTCCAATAAAAACACACAGATGCACACATAGGCAATAGATGGTGGGGTTCACATAGGTTTAGAAGGTACTAAGTTAAGCAAAGTGAAACAGGTATACTCACTGCAGCACTTCTCGTAACCTTTCATTTTCTAATAAGCACTATAAATTTCTAAGAACAAGGTGTGATATGGAGCATTTCTTGAACTTATTTGGCCATGATCCCTTTTTTTCATAGAGGATTTCATTGAATTTGTGTTCTAGAGGACATCGTTTTGGAAATATTATAATAGAGCAATTTTTAGTATCTTTTAGTTACTTTTACATCTGTTTTCAGAAATATGTATTCAGAAATATATTTAGCTACATTAACAGTTCTTTATTAGTATTGAGATGAATACAAATTCTAGAAGATTCCAAAAGTTTTGTCAAAATGACTGGGAGCTTAATATACATGAATAAATTCTGATAAATTATAAATATGATTACATATATGTTAAGTTTTGGTGTGAATTATCATACTAATATATCTTTCATCAAATAATTGTTAAATTGTAGTGCTTTGAGAAGAGATTCTTCTTTAAAAAGACTCTGATTTTTGATGTTAATTTGCTCCATTAAGATTCCACTCTTTCTGAAGCACACGTGTGGTGAGTTATCTATACTTCTAGATTGTGGGAAAAACACTTAGAACTATAATTTTGCCTATGAGACCATTTTCTTCTTCAGCTATATCTAAGTCATAAAAATTCCAAAGAATATAAATAGCTATATTTGTAAATTTAAAACTAATAAATGGTTATTTGGCATCAAACACTAATATCTTGACACTTACACTATGAACTGGTAGATAAAAAGTTTTTATGGAGCTGTAATGTGTTTCTAATATTTCAATAAGAACTAATCATTAATTTTCCCTTTTTCTCTTGCCAACACAGATAGATTGTTAGAACACTTTTTAAAAATAGAAACAATGCCCATGGCAAAGAAAATTCAAACGTCTTCTTAATAGCACATTCCGCCTGCCTACAAGCTTCATTTGCTGCTTTTGCTTTCTGCACTAATGGAAAGTGACCATACCTGACTGGTAATGGGATACAGATATATATCTAGTATCAAGAGCAGGGGAGTGAGTGGGTCCCTGCCATTCAGACACAATTAGAGGAGAAACTGTATCCTATAATCAGATTATGTTTACTCTCATTTCAGTGGCTGATTCTTGTCTTAAAGAAAACTTAGCCCTTTTGTTCCTTCATTATTTGGTCTACTAACTGCACTAGTCATTTAAAATATCATCATAATGATTTATTTTTTGGATTTTTTTGTTCCTGACAGGTGAGTCTTCCAGGAACCAATAGAGCAATGCAAAACCTAAACAATGGTAGCTCAGTAATCATAATCACAAATCACAATGAACATTCGCTGAATCAAAGCACTGTATTAAACATGTCACATATATTATTTAATCCCTGGGTAGTATTAGTTATCCTCATTTGTGAAAGGAGAAAAAAATAAGTGTTAGAGGAATTAGAAAATACCCAAGAAAAGTGTCAGAACATAGCTTTGAATCTTGAGTTTTCTTACCCATATGAGTTAAAGAGTGGTTCTAATTTTTAATTTTTTAATATATTCTTTAACATTTTAAAACCAAAATCCTTGTTTGGGATAATTCAAACTCTAGAATCTATCTGTCAATAAAAGGATTATTATTTATATAATTTTGCTATAACTTTAAAAATGTGCCTTTAATAGAGATTGCTTCAATATGTTATAGCACTTTCCAAGAGTGTATTGTTGGCAAATGAATTAAAATAGATTTAAGAGTTCAAGATATGGTAAACTATACAATGGTTTGAGGATTTTACCAGAAACTGCTATTCTCCATGTTTGCTCTTCATCTTTAACAGAAAAAAAAGAAACAATCATGACCTGATACCCTCCCTTTTCATTTAAGTTTTAAAAATATGTTTTCATTAATATTGTCTCCAGTGGATAAAACTAGGCATGGTGTAGCCAGTCACAGAATCTGGAATGCTGTCTTTATTTCCAGAAAAGGGCACTGTCCTCAGGCAGATGTGGGCTTAGGGCACAGATCTCTTTATTCAATCTGTACTGACACCATATCTTCCTAATCACATCTTGAGGATTTATAACATTAGATCACCAATGATTTCATTATCAGAATTCATAAACAGAATCCCTTCTGTTGATTTAAGAATATTTAATAAATATTTCTGCCTCCTTTGTCTCAGAGTTGTGGACACTGGGGATAGAATGTTGAACAGGACTAAAAGGATGTGTTGCCTCACAGTGCTCAGTTGTAGCAGAGGAGGACAGTCTGCGAACAAGCATATGAATGAATAAACAGAATAATACACCTCATAAGGGTGAAAAAACAAGGGAAATCATTGTGATAGACAGATAATGAGGGTATGACTCAGGGACATTGGTTTGAACATTTAGGTGGTTGAGGATGCCATTTGTCAAGACAGGAAAAAGTGAAATAGAAACAGGTTAGAGTCGGCATATGGGTTTGAGAAACACTGGATCTTGCAATTTTATTCAGAAGACAAACTACATAGAACATGAAATGACAGTACCAGGCAGTCTGAGATTAGACGTCATTCACTCTATTATGAGAGTTCATAAAAGGAGGTGACGTAGACAGAAAAAATAATGTTACTGCAGGAACTGTTTTATCTTAAATGAGTTTCAGTTCATGAAACAGCCTTTTTTCTACCAAAGAGATTCCAGATGGTGTTGTTTCTTATAATTTTTAATAGGTATAAAGATCCAAATTGGAAAGTAGAACAATGTCAATGGTAGCCTCTGTCTGGACTGATATTTTTCCAAATGGTGAAGGACTTCCTACCCATTCTGATATCTTTCAAGCCATTAACCTTTATATTTGTGGTTTTTACATTTGATGATTTATGTGTTTCTTCCCAAGATGTTATCTTTTAATGGTCTCTCTATTTGTCACAGGAGCTGTTGGTCTCACTTGCCTAGGTTTAGTTGTATTTAACTGGAAACTCCAACAAGGCAAAGCAAATGAACACACATCAGAAAACCTTTGTTGCAGAACCTTCGATGAACCCCTGTGTGCTCATGAGGCAAGAAATTACCACACTAAGGGATACTGCAACTGCCACTTAACTCAGGAAAACGAGATAAAGGTCATGTCCATTGTGGGGTCCAGAAAGGAAATGCCACTTTTACAGGAAAATAGCCATCAAGCAACATTGGCCTCTGAGTCTGCAACCCTTGACGGATCATTTAGAAACCTGAAAAAGAAAGACCGTGGGGTAGGCAGCACTTTATTTTGCCAGGATGGTAGATTGCTGCATTCGGAATGTTCAGAGCCTCCTGGAAATACGACAGCTTTTAATGAAGCAGGCTTACTTACAACATATAATCCAAGGAAAGTTCAAAAGCTATGGAATCTTGAGCCTGGAGAAGTCCAGCCTCAAACTCTGCAACACCATATAATAAGAACAGAAAGTGAGTTTGTCTTGTTTTAGAAAATCCCACTCCGTTTAATTCTTTTTGAAGGAGGGAGCCTCCCTCCTTTAATTTCCTCAACAGGAAATACTATAAAAATCACTATAGCACTAGTCTATTCCTTTTCTAAAAATACTGTGTGTGTGTGTGTGTGTGTGTGTGTGTGTGTGTGTGTGTGTGCTGAGGTGGAGATGAAGTGTTCTTACTTTTAGGAGCTGAGAGTGCATCTCCTGACTGCTAAAAGTAAATTTTGAGGCCCAACACCTAACAATGTTAAAAAAAGAAAAAAGTAGCCTTTTAAATAGCAATAGTGCTGTTAAGATCTATGGGATAGCTAGTATCAGCTTTTATTCCAACATCCTTCGAGCTCTAATGCCAATTCTGCAGTAAGCAACCTTCCCAGAGCATGACATGTTAGAAGAATGGGCCCTCTAATGCTAGTGATTCATTTCAGGAATGATGTCAAGAAACGTACTTTGCTTGCTGAGCTGTCAGGGATGATAACTTCCCAGTCCAGGGAAAGTCAGGACTTAATTCATCGTCCCACGCTGGGAGCCAAGTGAATCTGGCCGTGACATCTACCCACTGTACAGGGGCAATGTCAATATTTAGGTGAAGGCAATGAATTAAACGTCTTCCTTTTTTTTCCTGAATAGTAAGGCTAAGCATTCAGGCTCAGCAGTGAAAATGTTGACAGCTGCTCTGTAAAGAGGTTCCTGTCATTTATTTGAATTGGTTCACAACAAGCAGAGCTTTCTCTAAGAGTATGAATGACAGAGGTGCTGTATCAAGAAATTCTTACCACAGGGGTCTGGCCCTAAGGATGCATTTTGGGGCGACTGGATAAGAATAAAACCATATGTTATTTCACGTATGTTATAAGGTAGGATGTGAGTTTATTCCATTGCATTCCCACACTCCAGTTCTTACCAGTGTCTGGGGGTTGATGATTTCACACAACAGAGGGATGGCTGAGGAAAGAAACATATGCCATAGAAACCAGGTCAGACTGGCTTTATTTTATAAAGAAATAAGCACTTACCCTTTCATTAGAATCATACCTTAGGCAGATCTTTCATTTCATCTTTTAACTTTGTCCAATGCCTGAACTTCTCTGTGGGAAACTCCTATAACTGAAGGGGATGTGCTCTCTTAACCATTTAAAACCCAGTCTGTTGTTTTCACACTGAGAACACTGGTCTGTCAGATTAACATGAATACTTTTAAGAAATACCAGAAATTCTGCTCTATGCCAGGCATTGTACCAAAACTAGAGAGGGTAGGTATTTGAGGAGAAAACAGCCAAGGTCACATCTGCTCCAGAACAGAAATCGGTGAAGAAAAATTGCCACTGTGATTATGACTTCTGACTTGGAAAAAGAATTATAGACTTTTCAGCGTAGAGAGGACTTTAGATCTACACTAATAGTTCTTAAGTTTATCTTTGAGTCACAGAACTCTCTGAGACTCTGACAAAGGCTACAGATTCTTTCCCCAACATAATTTGTTTATTTACATAAAGCTCCCATCTAGTCCAACCTTCTAATACACAGAGAACAAGCAGCTTCTCCAAGGTCACCCAGAATGTTGACGGCAGATCTTAGATTGGAATTAGATGCTAGTCTGGAACTTAGTTTACCTCTTGGGGAAAATTGGAGATGGAGTATCCCCACCCTTAGGAGCTGAGAGTACATCTCCTGTCTACTAAAAGTTAATTTTGAGGTCTAACACCTAACAATGTTGAAAATGAAAAAAAATTAGCCTTTTAAATAGCAATAGTGCTGTTAGGATTTTTTGCGGTTAAGATGTTTTGCAGTTAAGATTTCCTTTTTTCTCATGGAATAAAAAACTTCTTCCTCTGGATGAAAAAATTTCATGAAACAATAGAAAGTATACTAATAAATAATTTTAAATTTTAGATGCATTGTGGTTAAGACAATAGGGTCGTTTAATGTCAGATAGACTTGGGTTCAATTCTTGGTTTCAACACTTAGCTGATGTGTGACTACGGGAAAGCATTCAACTTCTTTAAAGCTCATTCCTTCATCTGTAAAAGTTATAAGACAGTAGGATCTGTCCAATGGATCACGTCTCTTGTGAATATTAAAAGAGATGATGAATGTACATTATGAGCACAATGCCTAGCTCTTAGCATGTGCTCAATTAATGGTATTACTATTATTTTTGTTATTAATATTATTTAATGTGTAAAAGGAGATTAGAGGCAGACATTAAGGAGAAGCCAGTACAAGTTTCCTTCTTCCACATGTGCCTATAGGGCTGTAGATATGGTCTGTCCCCAAACAGTCAAAGGAAGCTTCCTTTCTGAATGGTTCATCATGTACTGTTTTCCTTTAGTAAATGAAAGATTGTAACATGAAGAGGAATTTGCAGGCAGACATTTAAAAGAAGCTAGCAGAAGAAGTTAGAAGATTAATAAGATTAAATATTATATTAATCTGTACCAGTTTAAAAGTCCCAGGTAAAGACTGCTGCCACACAAACCTGGCTATATTTCAAAATACCTATTTATTTAACAAATATTTAATGAACATTTTATTAAGTTATGGGAAATAAAACAGATATGGTCTCTGCTTTCATTGAGTCAATAGTATTGCAAGTATTTCCCTTTCGTTGTCAAATTATTATCTTATTATTGATTATCTGAAACCTGAACATTACTCAATATTGCACCCATGTTCTGCCCAATATTTAAGTTGCAAATGGGAAATGAATTCAGGAAAAAATTACTATAGCCATTTACAAAGGATTTACATATTATTCATATTTAAAGCTAACCTAACCAACAACTAAAGATATATGACTATAAATAACATTTATATTTCTAACTCCACAACTTTTAAGTCAGCATCACAACTGACTGCAGTGTGACCATAAAGAGTGTCATTGCAAAACATATGGGACTGACAAATGTCCTTTGTAGGTTTGGTTACAAATTAGGAAATAGTGAAGGACTACAATTATCAGAGGAGTCAGTTTTATACTTTTCATAAGGTTTCTACGCATCTGTTTGGTTGGGGTAATAAAACTCTGCTAAGTGCTAAATTCTTGCATTTATTGTTCCACAGATATCAGCAGTGACATATTTAGAAGATATGCAACACCCGCTTCAGCCTTGGCAGGAGAAAGTCTTGAGAAGCATTTAACAAATGAATCATGGCAGCCTCCAATAGAAAAAGAAGACAATGGCTTACACCCTCATAGGCAAAGACATTTTATTACAAGCTCATCATCCAAGCCTTGTGAGCCTGAGGAACACTATGTACAAAAGATCGTACAAAAACATAGATCAAAATATGATGATCCTTGTGGACTGTTAAAACAGAGCAAACCTAGGTATTTTCAGCCAAACAATTCTCTTATCTGTAAATATGTGCCCTGTGAGCAATTTGAAGATTACATGAAAGAAAAGAAGCCAAATCGTAGACAACACTCAAAGCCTGAGAAAGAGCAAATCCAAATTAACAGTGCAATAGAAAAATTTCTTATGAGTGAGGACAACATAGATTTATCAGGATTATCAACAAAAACCAAGAAAGCATATTCCCCAAAGAGGGTTAGCTTCCATGATCCTGATTTAGTAGAAATAAATAGGTTGATGATGTCACCCAAAATATCAACCCCTTGGAAACGACAGAAAAATCAAAGTAACCAACTGACTAAGTTGGATGTTAAAAAATTTAGCAACACTGGGGAGAGAAATAAAGGAGAAAAATGGTTTACTAATTCATGGGTTCTGAAAAGGAAGAGAACCCCTCAGTCTGACCTCAAAGGGAAAATTAAAGGACAAAACTTAAAATTAAATTTACATCCTTTTAGAAAAGTCAGAGTCCATCCAGAAAAATCCTTGTCAGGTCTCCCAAAGCAATGCAAGCAGGTATTTTTGCCTCCTAAGAAATTATCCAAAACTTCTGAGACAAAAGCCAAAATAAATACTGTGTCTTCTGCAGATTTTCTTCAACAGTCAGAGAGTAGCAACTATGTTAGACTCACTTCAAAGAGGCTGCCTCTGAAACATGACTCAAAGCAGACCCCATATTACCAACGAAACACTAAACGTGCCCCCCTGCTCAGTGCTAACAACTTGTCTGTAGTCAACCAGAGCTTTATAGAAAGCAGCTGTTACTCAGCTGGACACATTCCTGATGGAAACACATTAAAATTGCCTCAACCTACACCCACTGATGCTGAGCACAGGCACTCACATTCTCAATTCTCAACTGAGCAAATGGACGATGCAACTCAGCTTGAATCAAAAGTGCTTAGTTATTTACCAACTACTTGGGAAAATACAGGAAGTGATGTTTTACCATTCCAACATTCCAGGGGGGCTACTGACCAAGGGACAATGGAGTCCACTGAGCACATGGGACAGAATGTATCAAAGACCAGTGAGTTAAATCAGTTTTCTTTGTCCCCGAGGAATCAAACACAACTTTTAGATGCTCACAAGACTGACAGCTACAACAAGGAATACACTTTAGACCAAAATGAAGCCTTACAACACAAAGAGCAAAATTCAAGTCATGCACAGCTTGAAAATAAAGAAAAAACATTAATGACAAAACCCCAAATACCACATCAAATTGTGGAAAATTGTATTATGGATAAGGAAGAAAATGATGTAGGAAAAAAACTTTCAAAAACAGAAACTTATGATTCCTCTCTCATTCCCCAAACACAATCCACGAACGACCTATCATTTATGAAGACAAATTCAATTCCATACCAAAATAGAATAGAACTTCCCAAGGATATCAGTACTTCTCCTGTTAGTAGTCAAGCCATTTGGCACCTAACCAATAGTAGCGAAAAAGGAATTGACAGCACAAATGCATTGCCCAGAAATGACGGCACTGAAGCACTAGAGATAAAAATAGTAGGGAAAGAAGAGAAAAATATGCTTGATGAAAGCAAGACAGATTCTAGTATGTTAACTCAGATCTCACAAATGACCTTAAAAGGCATCACAAAAGAAAGGCAGCAAACTTGGGAAAATGGAACAAGTGAAAAACATATATTACATGATGCAAGCTCTGCCGAGGAGACCATTACAGCTAAAGATTTAAGTATCACAAGTTCCCATGAAACCCAAAATAGAATACTTTGCAGTGAAGTAGATCCTGAAATTAACAGTAATGTACATAATTTTAGAGAAGTTCAAAATATTCAACCAGATAAAGATAGTGCACATAAAGAAGGCGCAATGACAGTGGGGACACATGAAGCGCTTTCCTTCTTACCAGGGTTAAAAGACAGTTTTGAGGCAGAAAATGAGGTGTTTTTAGTTCCTAGCAGAATAAATGAAGCTGAAAACTCTGCTCCAAAACCTGTACTGTATCCACCATCTGCTGAATATGCTACTACATCATCTTTAGAAACAGAATAAAGTGAACAAAATAACTCAAATAATAATCCTTTTCTACTTTAGCTTTCTTCAAGAGGACTAGCCTTTGCATGCATTACAAGTGCATCATTTTGGAGGACAACAACGTCCTCAGTAACTCTTTGTTATCAATAAAATAAAACCAAAGAGTTGAATATATGACAAAAGTCAAAGATGGAGTCATAGGATACGTCTGACACAATTAACTGAGTATGCTTCTCTAAGGAATGAAAAAACAAGTAAGTAAAGTTTTGCCAAGTCTTGCAAAAGCAAGCAAACATTGAAAAAAAAAAGCCTTAAACAAATGAAAAACTACATAAGAAGAGTATTTGAGCAGATTTACATTTGATGTTTATTTTATGTAAATTATTATACATATCTCAATTAGTGGTATTACAATATTGCTTTCTACATGGATAATTATATATTCATATTTGTGTTTGATCTGTTTTCCTAATTATAGTATGAAAATAAAAATTCAGCTTTGTTAACTGTAGTCTAACTGATATGCATATTGGTATGTTTCATACATTTGCAATTGTCCTGTTGACAATTATCCTAGATTTAAGTAGAAGTATTTAAAACTTGTTATTTCTCTAAGAGAAAAAAATTAAGGATTTCCAGGGATAGTTGGCTGTTCCCATAAAGATCTGCAAAATCCTATATATCCACTAGGTGGAGATCTCAGCTTCAATCATTTTAGAAGAACAGGGCTTGAAGATCGACACAATGGATCCTGAACAAAAGGAATTTTAATGAGCTTTATTGCCAATTGTTATTAATTTAAGATTTTGAAAACTAAATAACCTATTAGTGCATAGCTTTCAAGGTCTGATCTCTTGGGTTTCGCATGCCACTGTTGTTTGGAGTGAGAACTCCTCCTTATACACTGGAATTAAATGTGAATATAAATATTAAATTTAAAAACAGTAACAGAACAAACATGTCTCATTCAAAGCCATGCTTATTTGAAAAATAAAGATATATTCAAATAATTTATTGAGACCACTGTAAAAAATATTTGAAGCATACCTTCACAGTTTAGAATATTATAATATTTTACATTTTTTAGTAGGGGAACAAAAAGGTTAAAAGGGAAACAAACCTCCTCTTCTCCTATCTCTACACCTGTTTAGGTCTATACATCTTTATATCTGCATTTGGTAGAATAATAATAATAAATAAGCTTTATAAACCTTATAAGATTAGAACAACATAAATATTGCCTACATACCCCGCCTCTTTTGTTTCCCTTCCTATTCAGAATTGCTAGGAAATGACTTAAGTTTCTTATTTTGAAAATTCCTAAACTTCTTACCTCTCTTCTTCATCTTTTCTCGCCAATATTCAAGACTTTATTGCTTTTAATCCTAATTCCTCTGGTATTTTTGTTCATTATCTCTGCTTGAGCTTAACTCCTATGCCACCTATCTGCCTTGCCTGATCCCACTTTATTTTTAAAGCACCTTTAAGGTGAGACAAGTATCTATGCCAACTTCTTGCATGATAAGTTTATTCCACCCTAATCGACAGTTTCTTCATATTTGTAGACCAGGTCACTTTTTTTCTTGGTAGCTATCTTTCTTTTTCCTTTTTTTTTTTTCTTCTTTTTTAAAGCGCTGTCACCTTACTTCAGCACCTTTAGCTTTGTTCTCTCTGCTCTCACTGCCAAGAATATCCCTGATTATCTAGAGTCCTAATGAGTACTCTTGGTCACTAACTGACTCTCAGGAGGCAGCAGTCCTAGTTCTCCTGGTCTCTTTTCTCTCTTCCATTTCTGAAATCCAGTCTTTTACCTCTTTATGATGTTTCCTTTGAAATAGTTCTCAGGTTTACCCTTGCCCTTGAATCTCCATGGTAACCATTGTAGTCTGTGTGTTGTAATCAACTGGATTACTCAAACAGCAGTCCAGCTGGCTGCTCCAACTTCATTGTCTTTTGCTTGAGTTTCAACCCATTCGTTTTTTATCTTTGTTGGGCACAAATCACCTGGGGCGCTTGTTAAAATGTGGAGTTTCAGGCTCCATCTCAGAGATTTTCATTCAGTAAACTTAGGTTAGGGCCCCAGAATCTTCATTTCAACAAACTTTCCAGGGTAATCTGGAATACATAGTTTGCAGCCCACGTATTAAGAATCAATGCTTAGCTATTCCAATGAGCATTACAAGATAATTCAGTGTTTGCCTTACTGTAGGAACTGCAATTTTTTAAGTAAATAAATCCTTTGTATCAAACTCAGATGAACTTCCTAAAAAATTACTTTTATCTTTTCACTCCTTTAGAGAAAAAAATGTAATTGCCATAATTTCACGTCCAAATTTCCTGTTCCAGTTTCCAAAATCTGTCACTATCTAGTATCAGGCTTTTTTCTACCTCTTACTGTTTTCCAACCTTCTCCCATCTTCAATAGACTGTTCTTCTTACTCTCCTCAATGTTCTAGTTTATGAGTTTTGACTAAGAAGACATCCTGGAGAAAATACTGTGCTTCAAATTCAAGGAATGAAGTAAAGACAGATATGCAAGAAAAAATGAGAAGCACAGTTGATAACCTAGAAAGTAATGACCAGAATAGCATGATGTTAGTGTCCTCCATCTAAAGATGAACTTGTTTCAAATAATGCCTGATACAGAGATTTAACCTCTCCATGGCTACAATGTTGCAACTGCTACTAGTCTTTCCCTTGTATCTGTTCTCCTAATGAATTTTCATATGTTCTGGTTGCTTAGACTGTTTTTCTTTCTCACCAAGCCGCCTTCTTTCAGAAAACTACTGTTTATGGTCTCAGCTCAAGTGTTACTCTTTTTGGAAAGCCTTCACTAACCTGCATTCTGTCTTTGTCCCCCAACTTGCGAGTAGTATTGTTTTAGTATATAGTCTCACAGAGTTTTGTCTTTCTTAATCTTGGCAGGTAACTATAGAATTATTAATATGTTTATTCAATCAATCTCCATATAACTAGCAGGTCTTAAACTCCATTTAAGAGTTTACATCTCTATTGAATCCCTTTCCCCTATCCTAGGAGGTATACAGTAGGAACTCAACAAATAATTGTTGAAGGAAAGAATGAAAAACAGCCCATTGTTCCCTTTTCTTTGCCACTCAGCTTGCTAACATGATGAAGACCTTACTGGACAATTAAGAAAGACTCAACTGAGTCACATACAGAAGCAGCTCAATTTCAGTATCCTGAGGTGGTTACCAGAGCCAAGCCAGGCTCAACTGACTGGCAGACCCACATATCTCAAGTTAGCTGAAGACTTTGCTTTCCTAATATGCTTTTTCTTCATCTTCCCCTCTTCATCTCATCAGCAGAACAAAGACTCCGTGCTGACAAACTTCACTTCTTAACAGTACAACTTTTCTGCTAAGCAATCGATTTTTATCCTTTCTTTTTTTTTAACAGTATCCTTTGGCCATATTCCAATTTCTGTTTGTCATTTCCCAACTCTTTGCTTGAGACATCCATCCTACCCAAAAAATGCTTTTAGAACCTGCCAATGACCTATCTTTACATTGATATTAGAAATTCCACATGCCTGTTATCTATAATTATGAAGAGACACTTCATCAAAGAAAAAGGGATTCCCTTGATTGTTATTTGATGGTAAACTTTGTCATAGTGTGTCCAGAATTGGTGGGTTCTTGGTCTCGCTTACTTCAAGAATGAAGCCGCACACCCATGCAGCGAGTGTTACACTTCTTAAAGATGGCGTGTCCGGAGTTTGTTCCTTCAGATGTTCAGATATGTCCGGAGTTTCTTCCTTCTGGTGGGTTCGTGGTCTCGCTGACTTCAGGAGTGAAGCTGCAGACCTTCGGGGTTAGTGTTACAGCTCATAAACACAGCATGGACCAAAGAGTGAACATCAGCAAGACTTACTGGTAAGAGCAAAAAGCATACCTTCCACAATACAGAAGATGACCAGAGTTGCTTACTGCTGCTGCTGGCTTGGGCACCCTGCTGTTATTCCCTTATCTGGCCCCACCCACATCCTGCTGATTGGTCCATTTTACAGAGAGCTGATTGGTCCGTTTTGACAGGGTGCTGATTGGTGTGTTTATAGTCCCTGAGCTAGACACAGAGTGCTGATTGGTGCATTTACAATCCTCTAGATAGACATAAAAGTTCTCCAAGACCCCACCCCACACAGGAGCCCAGCTGGCTTTGCCTAGTGGATACAGGGCCAGGGCCGTGGGCAGAGCTGCCCACCAGTCCTGCACCACGCGCCTGCACTCCTCAGCCTTTGGGCGGTCAGTGGGACCCAGTGCCGTGGAGCAGGGGGCAGTGCCCATAGGAGAGGCTCGGGCCACGCAGGAGCCCACGGTTAGGGGGTGACTCGGGCATGGAGGGCTGCAAGTCCCAAGCCCTGCCGTGTGGGGAGGCAGCTGAGGCCTGGTGAGAATTTGAGCATGGTGTGGGTGGGCCGGCAGTGTTGCGGGACCTGGCCCACCCTCTGCAGCTGCTGGCCCGGGTGCTAAGCCCCTCAGTGCCCGGAGTGGCGCCCACCGGCCACTCCGAGTATGGGGCCTGCACCCACCCAGAACTCATGCTGGCACGCGAGCGCCAGCTGGTTCCCTCCTGCGCCTCTCCCTCCACACCTCCCCGCAAGCTGAGGGAGTGGGCTCCGGCCTCGGCCAGCCCAGAGAGGGGTTCCCACGGTGCAGCTGGGGGCTGAAGAGTTCCTCATGTGTGGCCAGAGTGGACGACGAGGCCAAGGAGGCCCCGAGAGTGAGTGAGGGCTGCTAGCACGTTGTCACCTCTCAATAGCTCACATCCCACAGAGAGAAGGAAATTCTAGAATAGGTGCTTGACATACTTTTTCTGAGAAAATATGCCTGAAGTTCACACTGAAATACAAGAAAATGTTTTCCTAAACTATTTTATGTGATGTAATTTTCAAGATGAAATTTTCTGGACATCAAAATTCAGATGCAGAGATTGAAGGCACTGATAGGCAATACTGGTATTCATTCATTTACTCAACAAACATTCTTGAGCATCCAGCTTTAGATGTTAGTGTTATAGCAGTGAACAAAATAAACAAAAAGCACTGCTTTCATGGAGCTAACATTTTGGTAGTGATGGAAGATTCTAAACAAATAAACATGTAACACATCAGGTTGAATGGCCAGGATAAGAGGTTATCTTCTGAGATACTCAATCCACATCCCAAAACGATCTTCATTTTTCTTCTTAAGAGTTTCTGTGTACACAGATGAGACTAGGTAATGACTTGGTCTGGATTTTGCCTTTAGGAAAAGAATGGAAAATTTGCATTCTCTTTTCAAACATCTGGACTGGGGCTTATTTTATTTCTCCTGAGTGAGATATTTCCTGAAATAATAACAGCCTCACTTTATTCTCTTGTTGAAGAGCTATAAAGTGCCTAGGAAGGATCAGAAACAAAGTTATAATTTAAGAGGACAATAACTAGGATGGTTTAGGATGGAAAAATAAGAACCATTAGGTCTTTACGTATGAGGTCCTCCATTGTAAAGAATGCAAACTAATACTCTCCACTCTGAGCAATGGAATCAATTGATTGATATCAAAGCACAAGGATTTTAATAGACAACAAAATATACTGGCAGAAGGATTACTAGACACTGGACTGAACTGTGTTACTAGGAAAGAAGTTGTGCAATCTCCTCAGTGGATCTCTGAGAACAAAGCAGACATAACCTGTCTGCACACTTAAGAATCCTTTCTTGCAGGCGGATTGTTTGGAATTTCATTCTGTGATAATATGACTATTCCCTCTCTATTCTTTTAGACCTATGACCGTATTTAAAAATTTATTTTAGGCCGGGCGTGGTGGCTCACGCCTGTAATCCTAGCACTTTGGGAGGCCGAGACGGGCGGATCACGAGGTCAGGAGATCGAGACCATCATGGCTAACATGGTGAAACCCCGTTTCTACTAAAAATACAAAAATTAGCCGGGCGTGTTGGCGGGCGCCTGTAGTCCCAGCTACTTGGGAGGCTGAGGCAGGAGAATGGCATGAACCTGGGAGGCGGAGCTTGCAGTGAGCCGAGATCGCGCCACTGCACTCCAACCTGGGAGACACAGCGAGACTCCGTCTCAAAAAAAAAAAAAATAGGGAATCCTTTCCCCATTGCTTGTTTTTCTCAGGTTTGTCAAAGATCAGATAGTTGTAGGTAAGCGGCGTTATTTCTGAGGGCTCTATTCTGTTCCATTGATCTATATTTCTGTTTTGGTACCAGTACCATGCTGTTTTGGTTACTGTAGCCTTGTAGTATATTTTGAAGTCAGGTAGTGTGATGCCTCCAGCTTTGTTCTTTTGGCTTAGGATTGACTTGGCGATGCGGGCTCTCTTTTGGTTCCATATGAACTTTGAAGTAGTTTTTTCCAATTCTGTGAAGAAAGTCATTGGTAGCTTGATGGGGGTGGCATTGAATGTGTAAATTACCTTGGGCAGTATGGCCATTTTCACGATATTGATTCTTCCTACCCATGAGCAAGGAATGCTCTTCCATTTGTTTGTATCCTCTTTTATTTCCTTGAGCAGTGGTTTGTAGTTCTCCTTGAAGAGGTGCTTCACATCCCTTGTAAGTTGGATTCCTAGGTATTTTATTCTCTTTGAAGCAATTGTGAATGGGAGTTCACTCATGATTTGGCTCTCTGTATTTAATAAATGGTGCTGGGAAAACTGGCTAGACATATGTAGAAAGCTGAAACTGGATCCCTTCCTTACACCTTATACAAAAATCAATTCAAGATGGATTAAAGATTTAAATGTTAGATCTAAAACCATAAAAACCCTAGAAGAAAACCTAGGCATTACCATTCAGGACATAGGCGTGGGCAAGGACTTCATGTCCAAAATACCAAAAGCAATGGCAACAAAAGCCAAAATTGACAAATGGGATCTAATTAAACTAAAGAGCTTCTGCACAGCAAAAGAAACTACCATCAGAGTGAATAGGCAACCTACAACATGGGAGAAAATTTTCGCAACCTACTCATCTGACAAAGGGCTAATATCCAGAATCTACAGTGAACTCAAACAAATTTACAAGAAAAAAACAAACAACCCCATCAAAAAGTGGGCGAAGGACATGAACAGGCACTTCTCAAAAGAAGACATTTATGCAGCCAAAAAACACATGAAAAAATGCTCATCATCACTGGCCATCAGAGAAATGCAAATCAAAACCACTATGAGATATCATCTCACCCCAGTTAGAATGGCAATCATTAAAAAGTCAGGAAACAACAGGTGCTGGAGAGGATGTGGAGAAATAGGAACACTTTTACACTGTTGGTGGGACTGTAAACTAGTTCAACCATTGTGGAAGTCAGTGTGGCGATTCCTCAGGGATCTAGAACTAGAAATACCATTTGACCCAGCCATCCCATTACTGGGTATATACCCAAATGACTATAAATCATGCTGCTATAAAGACACATGCACACGTATGTTTATTGCGGCATTATTCACAATAGCAAAGACTTGGAACCAACCCAAATGTCCAACAATGATAGACTGGATTAAGAAAATGTGGCACATATACACCATGGAATACTATGCAGCCATAAAAAATGATGAGTTCATATCCTTTGTAGGGACATGGATGAAATTGGAAACCATCATTCTCAGTAAACTATCGCAAGAACAAAAAACCAAACACCGCATATTCTCACTCATAGGTGGGAATTGAACAATGAGATCACATGGACACAGGAAGGGGAATATCATACTCTGGGGACTGTGGTGGGGAGGGGGGAGGGGGGAGGGATAGCATTGGGAGATATACCTAATGCTAGATGACGAGTTAGTGGGTGCAGCGCACCAGCATGGCACATGTATACATATGTAACTAACCTGCACAATGTGCACATGTACCCTAAAACTTAAAGTATAATAAAAAAAAAAGAAAAAAAAATTTATTTTACTGTTTAAATATCCCTTCCATAACATTGATCACTCCATTTGAATTCGAAGTCTATGCTGTTAACCACATCATAATACTGTCAACTCAGAAAGTTAGAGAGGGATTAGGACCCAGGTCTTCTGCCTCCTACGTGAGCCAGTGCTACTGAAGACCACCTATTCTGAGGCCTGCCTCATGTTTAAAAGCCAACACAAATCCATCTTGTGCCAAATTTCTTGCTTCAGAAAATGACTAAGTGTGGCTCACGCGTAGTTAATAAAAATTGCAGCTGAGATGAGACTGTGAGTCATCTGTCATACCCTGGTCTCTCTTTTACTAATCAGTTGTGAGAAACGTTTCAAAATCAGAAAGCAGCAGCTAAGAAATATGAGATACTCAGACTTCTTGAGGCAATTAGAGACTAAAGAGCAGAAGGCAAATCAGTCTTCCCGCCTTGACAGTCTTAAAATACACACTGAAAGTAGACTTTGGAGTTATACTATTTGTGACAGATTTTGACCATAACACATTTTCTAAGAGGAAATAAAAATTACTCACTTCAGGACATGCGTTCCACCCTCGTATCAGCAGAGATGATATGGGCTTGGGAATGGAATAGCCAATGGGAGGTCTGATGTGGTGGTAAGCCATGTCTGCTGCCGCAGCCGCTGCAAACCAAATGGTCATGTCAGTTTTGAAATTCACATGTTTATTTCAAGCAACAAATGAAGACACACACACACAAGAAGGCATTACAAATCAATCTGAGCAACATCAGCAGACATTCAAAGAGACCTCTAGGCTTTTTTCCCCCAATGGTCTAAAGAAAGTGATGGATAATTTGATACTACAAATTTATCTTTATTCATTTGGTTTCAGACTCAATAAATAGTACAGGGCATTTATAAGGAGTGAAGGAATATGCAAGGAGCAAGTAGTTTTGTGTGTCTGAAGTATAGGGTATGTACATGATATTATAAGAAGTAAAGATTGAAAGGCAGATTAAACAAGACTGTATAATGCCATAAATCCCAGGCTAAAGAGTTTATATTGTATGTAGTAAACATGGAATACCACTGAAATTTGCACTTCTTATAGCACCTGTATCACTTGAGCAAAGTAGATTTTTTAAAGCTTAAATCCTATTACTGGTTACAAAGTTGTTGGGATTTTAATTTTTAATATTTATAAAGTAGTTATTATTTTTAAAACTCTGTTGGACACTTCAAATCTTTATTTTAGCTAACAATACTCATTGATTGAAGTCTGTCGTGTTGCCTGCCTGCATGGATTTCTGAATATCGCTCATCTCAAAGTCTGCATCACTGTTTTGTGATTCTTAGAACTTCACTGTAGATTCCTGATTGCTAAATATTTCCTGTTCTGCAACTAATGATTTCTATACTCCCTTAGAAACCAAGCTTGTAGCTACTTTTACTGAATGCATTTTGTATCAGGCATCATGGTAGATAACTACATAAACTCCTTTAATCCTCCTAACCACCATGCAAAGTAGGTGTTGTTGTTGTTGTTGTTATGTGTGGAACTAGTTTTTAATTTATAAACATTTTACATATAACTAATGTTTGGTGCAGTCTTTTGTTTCAAAATCCATGCTGTCTTTAGCACATATTATAAGAAAAATACTCTGTAATCAACACATATGCCCTGTCTATTCCTCACAAAAATTGCTCTGCCTCAGTGAGAGGATAAAGTTCCAGGACATTGCTGCTGCCTGTCTTTTAGATTGTGGTATTGTAAGCATCTGTCTATATCTTAATGACTTCTGAGATATAAGCCACAACTACTACCTCTACTCTACCAAAATTTACTCCCATCAAATTCTGTTTATCCATACACTTTCAGTAGGCCTAGTGAAATTATATGCAATGTGATTTGATCAACACTTTATGGATTATTCTGAATGATTACCTAATTTTGCCAATTGTAAATTAATACTTCTTCCTTGTAGAAGTTTAAAAAATTAAGAGTATTGGAATAAATGTTATCATTTAGAAGAAACCACTGTTAAAATATTTCACATATTTCTTATACTTTACATCATTGACCTTATGTCAATATACAATTATGTAATTGTTTTTTCTAAATATTAAAGAATTAATCTAAGCAATGAAGCATTTTCTCATGTTATTAACACTTTATGTTAACATATTTTAATGACTCTGCATTTAGTTTTTAATCATTTCCCAATTTTAGGTTTTTCCAAATTTGGGTGTAAACACTTCAAAGAATATCTTTTCAACATGAGTTGCCAGATTTCATAGATTATTCATTTATGATATTTTGAGGAGAGAAGATGATGTGCCAAAGGCATAACTACTTTAAAGACTTCGGTACAACAATTATTCTAACAGTTGTACTAAATTTATACTCTCAACAGCATGTGTGTGAGGGTTATCAATACATCTGCACCAGAATTAGGTTTTCTCATTTTATAAAACATGTTACTAATTTCAGAGGTAAATATATCCACTCATTTTTTTTGTTGTTTAGATTGTGTTCTTATCAAATATGTCACTACTTATCAAATGTGTCTTCTGTGTCACAAAAAATTAGGCATTTTGGAGTACTTTCACTGGTTACTCTTGACTTTTTTTTTTTTTCTCGAGACAGAGTCTCACTGTGTCACCCAGGCTGGAGTGCAGTGGCGTGATCTGGGCTCACTGCAGCCTCTGCCTCCCGGGTTCAAGTGATTCTCCTGCCTCAGCCTCCCAAATAGCTGGGAGTACAGGCACATGCCACCACCCCCAGCTAATTTTTTTGTATTTTTAGTAGAGATGGGATTTCACTGTGTTAGCAGGATGGTCTCGACCTCCTGACCTCGTGATCCTCCTGCCTTGGCCTCCCAAAGTGCTGGGATTACAGGCGTGAGGCACCATGCTGGGCCACTCTTGACTATTTTTAAATTATTTCTGGAATGAGGTAAATCAATAAGCAAACAAACTGGTGCTTAGCAATCACTGATCTTCTAACTCTACTTTGTTACCTTATGATCATTTGGATATTGTTGAGCTGGTGTAGCTATAAGTACATAAGCCAGTATGGTGAGCACATTTAAAATAGTTGTGCATAGTCTAATGGGTGGGGAGGGACTAGTCATAAAATGAGTTAAACTCAGATGCAGGTGCCAACCATCCCCCTTTGAAATTCTTTTAGATTCTGGTATCAAAAATATAGAGTTACTTGTTTGCTTCTTGGCAGTGTGTCTGGAAAATCAGTTTAAGATGAATGATATTTAATTCTTCATTATTCAAAGTAGATTCTGCAAAGTCTTGGCATCTCCTCCCCTTTGCTTTAAGCACTCTTGGCAGTGATGCTACTCATTAGTGCCTCCACCAGAAAGTGGGCAATGTAACATGAGGGGGTCATGAAATTGAAATTTGTCACCTTGAGATTGTTTTGTCAGTCTTGCCTAAGCAGCCATGCTACACTAACATCTGGGAAATTTTCTGGTATTACAGATGCAGGAAGGAGATTGTCAGCCCATTAATCAAATTTTTACCTTGATTGCTACAAAAAATATGTTAGAGGATTTATGTAAATGTTGGTTTCTACTTTAAAGAATGAGACTTTGCCATTAAAGGAGAATAAAGCTAAATTTAAAAATATTAATAACTATTTATTGAGCAACTATTATTTCTCAACACTCTCCTGAAATATTTATCAATAGTTTAGCAGAAATAATAACCTAGATCTAGAGTATGAGTATCCAATAGAACTTTTTACATTGATAAAAATGTTCTTGTAATCCCAGCACTTTGGGAGGCTGAGGCGGCAGATCACGAGGTCAGGAGATTGAGACCATCCTGGCTAACATGGTGAAACCGCATCTCTACTAAAAACACAAAAAATTAGCTGGACGTGGTGGCTGGCGCCTGTAGTCCCAGCTACTCGAGGCAGGAAAATCACTTGAACCTGGGAGGCAGAGGTTGCAGTGAGTCGAGATCGTGCCACTGCACTCCAGCCTGGGCGACAGAGCAAGACTCCGTCTCAAAAAAAAAAAAAGTTATATGTTGTTAAATATGATAGCATAAAGTTACAGAGCACTTAAAATGTGGCTAGTGTGACTGATAAATTGAGTTTTTAATTTGTTTAATTTTATTTAATATAAATTTAAATAGTCATGGTAAGTGGCTTTCATATTAAACAACATAATTCTAGAGCATAGCTTGCACTCTCATTATCCTGAAAAACAAGAGTTAAACCCAGTATTGTGAGTCAGCTGCAGAGTCTATATAAACATAGTGTCAATTTGTGGATTCAACTTCTCCCTTGTTTGTCGATACTTTATCAAGAAAAGAGAAGACATGAATGGAGATTGTCTATGTTGTTTCTCAAAAGTGATAGACCAGTGAAAAGCTACAGAACAGGCATTCAGCACAACATGTGATAACCTCATTCATGTATTCATTTGTCAAAATGTACTGACTATTTTATGTAAGTGATAATAAACCAAAAATAATCTGGTGTTATTTTTTTCAATGAAAATTGGTAAATGAATAAATAAGAAATATGTGAATGCCTAGTTTTTTTCACTGCATTTTATGGTTCAGTTGTTAATTCTAAAATGCAATTCCTTTTGCCTGGAATGTTCTCCCCTACCTCTTTTTCCTTCGTAACATCTACTGTCATTTAGATCTTATCTTTGATTGACTTTTCCTGGGTACCCTTCCTATGTACTTCCATAACAACCTGTACTATCATAACATGTATTATACTTAATTGCCTCTTTATTTGTCTGCCTGTGCATATAGATCATAAATGCCTTGAGGTCAGGGACTGTGTCTTTTCACCATTGTATCTTCTGTGCCTAGCACAGTACTTGGCTATTAATAGGTATTCAAAAGGTATGCATTATTTCCCTTAGGATAATGGCCTCCAGCTACATCCATGTTGCTGCAATGGACATTATTTTGTTCTTTTTATGGCCATATAGTATTCTATGGTGTATATGTACCACATTTTCTTTATCCAATCCTCTGTTGATGTGCACCTAAGTTGATTCCATGTCTTTGCTATTGTGGACAGTAGAGGTCATTATCCAAGGGGAATTAATGCAGGACCAGAAAACCAAATAACACATGTTCTCACCTATAAGTGGGAACTAAACTTTGGGTACACATGGACATAAAGATGAGAACAATAGACACTGCAGACTACTAGAGGAGGAAGGGAGAGAGAGGGGCAAGTTGAAAAACTACCTATTGGGTACTATGCTCACTGCCTGGTGATGAGATCCATAACCCAAACCTGAGCATCACAATATACCCATGAACCTGCACATGTACCCCCTGAATCTAAAATAGAAGTTGAATAATAGTAAACAATTAAAAAACATAGGCACTAAAAGTGTTATTTAACTGGAACTCATATAAATTCTGGTATATAGGACTCAGTAACATTTATTGAATAAATGAATGAAGATGATAGTAGCTTAACAGCAATAAATATCTTATTCATTATTATGTTTAGAGAACAGGGCACAATGCCTAGCCATCAAGAAACACTGTAGAATGAATATAATGTTTAGTTTAATTCTAGATGACAACATGAGCAGGTAAATTACTGAAATCTAGTGGCAAATTTAATCAATATAATATCTTTCATTCAAAAATATGGGAGGAGGTGCTTCAATAAATTAAAGCAGAGTGACATAATAAGAAGTACCTTTACCAAGGAAATCTGGAGGTCTAATTTTCAGTCTGGCTCTGCTGTAAACTCTCTGGGAGATACTAATTAAACCAATTTGCCTCATGAGCATTAATTTTGCTAAATGTAAGATGAAGCAGGGAAGAGAGAGTATAATGGTGGCAAACATGGGCTTTGAAGACAGAGAACCCGAGTATTTAAGTCTTGACTGCCCTCTTACTAGCATGTGACATTGAGCAAATGTCTTATCCTAAAAGAACTTAACCCACAGGTTACTAGGACTAACTGAGATAATATACATGGAGCTCCAGGCACATTGTTGGCTCTCAACAAGTGTAGCTGCGTTGTTGTTGTTGCTATTATCATCATCTGCACATCTAAAAGTCTTACCAATTCTTTTTGGTTTGAACCTAGAGAGCTAGATATAAAAAACATAATTGTATGTTTTCTGTTTTGTTTAGAACACCAGTCAACTTAGGTCCTTTTTAGGTTCTCTTTGGGTATGAATACCAAGTAAAATATTACACTGAGTTACTGCAAATTTTAAGGCTACAACCTATCTCACTGGTCATAAGGCTCAGCTCATAATGCAATATGACTATGCAGAGAGAATGACTGTGCAGCTCTCCATGACAACCTTAATTATCTATACCCCACTTATGGATAAGTTAGTATTAGATTCTCAATCCCTAAAGTAACCTTTCACTGTCTTCTGTTTTATAAAATTAAATTTAGAAACTCACATTAAAAAGATTAAAAAGAGAGCAATATGCTACAATATTTTGTTAGTAAGTTTTGACCTATATAAAATTGCCAGAAGTATCTTAATTTTTCAACTTTGATTGTGTTTATATGTGTTCTGAAAAGTATAATTGATTCTACTTCATTGTTTTTAATGGGCAGGGCTGTGGTGAGACAAAGCAAATGTGTTCTACAATCCCAGCAAGAGCTAAGACACATTCTTTGTTAAACTGACACTTTTCAATGATGTATCACCAGAGTGTATAGCATCTGAGAGAGACCATGAGATTGCAATCTTGAGATTGCACTAAGAATGGCTTAATTTTTTAAACCACATCCCATTCTCATTACATACTGTCAGAAGAATAGATTAATTTGTTCCATTGTCTGTTCTCATTGCAATCTTTGTCAGTGTAATGAAATATTGGAATGTTAATATCAGCTATATTCATAGAAATATCTCCATCTATTGGACTGATTTAATCTTTCCAGTGATCTGCGTGGTGATTGGTTGGCTCTACTCCTTTTAGTGATAAACTGATAAGGATTAGCACAATAAACATAAGATTTCAGAAATTTAGCTCACTCCTATTTTCCTGTCGCTTGTCAAAGAACAGTCCACATCATCAGTGTGTTTATATCCTATGAAGTTATTATATCCAGAATGCTTTAGGGTCCAAATAATATGTGGAAAAGGGCATAATCATCTAATATTTAAGGAGGGGTAGTAAACTCAAATGGCTATCAATATGAGACCTATTGAATATCTGTGTCTTTAAATGTACTTTAATTCATATTTTTAAATACCATATGTGACATAAAAAAGTCTGCAAGCCATATTTGGTTCCCGGACTTCCAGTTTGCAACTCTGAGTTAAAGTCTCAATGTGAAGTCTCACCAAAACCTGCCTAGAAAAAATTGGCAGATGTTCTTAAATTACTGCTATATCCTAGACTACTAAGAGCCTGGCATTAAGGAATCCCAGGACACAGACTTAAATCTCTTTGTGAACCAGCTGGTGTCACACAGGAAAACAAAAAGAAAACAAGAGACCCTCTTCTTTGGGCCCAGACTATAATTTGAAAGTGATCCACAAATCTGGGTACCTGGTTATAAGGAAATGGGAATGGATACAATACATATTGATGGATTAATTCATCTCAGCTTTCTTCTTTAGTTGATCATGATGTATCAGAGGAGACAAGCCCAGGAGAGAAATGAAATCTGGGAAGCAGGTGTTGATTTCTTTCTCTAAAATGTATTGAGGACAGCTCTTATTTGCCAGGTTGTGCCTGCTTCTTTTTCATCTTGCCTGGTTCTTCTCTATCTGTTTGGCTTCACACCTTGGCTCCTTCTCCTCCTAATCTGATCATTTCCCTCATAAATCTCCTCCTTTTCTTGTATCCATCATTATCATGATGGTTAAGCCAGAAGCCTGGAAGTCTTTCTTGACCTCCTCATTTCCCTTGTGCTCACACCTCAATCCATTCAGAAGTCCTATTAAAATCTCCTTAAACCAATATCTCCTTTCTCTTTCAAAGCTACTGCTTCAGTTAACGTAATAGATATTTCTTCTAGATGAACTGATTTCCCTGCCTCCAGTTTTGAATTTCTCCAGTCCAGCCTTTGCTTTGTTACAAGAGAAGCATTCTAAAATAATAATAAGAGTTGTTCTATATTCCTTTTTAAAACTTTGCAGTGACCTCCATTGATGACACACACAAGGCCTGTGATAGTTCATTAAATGTGTCAACTTGACTGGGCTAAGGGGTACCCAGATAGCTGGTAAACTGTTATTTCTAGTGTGTCTGTGAGGGTGCTTCTTGAAGAGATTAGCATTTGAGTCATAGACTGAGTGTAAAAGATCCACCCTCACCAATGTGGGCAGGCATCATCCAATGCCTTGAGGGCCCCAACAGAATGAGGAGTCAGAGGAAGGGTGAATTAGCTCTCTTTTCTGGGGCTGTGACATGCATCTTCTCCTGACCTCAGATATCAGCACTTCAGATCCTTGGGCCTTCAGAGTCTGGAACTTACAGTGGTGACCCTCCTGATTCTCAGGACTTTGAACTCACACTGAATTACATCACTGACTTTCTGGGTTCTCTGGTTAGTGGAGAGCATATTGTGGGATTTCTTGGTCTTCATAATCATATGAGTCAATTACCACAATAAATCACCTCTTATACATATAAATAGATATATTCCACTTGTTCTGCTTCTCTAGAGAACCCTGACTTGTACAAGGACTTTCAACATCTGGTTCCAGTTTTACATTTATAGTCTGTGTTGTTTGACTGATGTCCTTGTATTCCCTGATTCATCCCTACTGAACTATCTGTGGATTTCTCAGGCCTCTGGACCTTGCTGATACAGCTTTCTGCTGGATCATCTTCCTCACTTCTTCATAGTTTACCTATTTAACTAGTAGTCATCTTTCAAAAGTGCATTCAGGTATCATCTGTTCTAAGCATCCTTCCCTGATATCCTTTTACTTCCTCCAGTTTGGGTAGAAGGCCCTTCCAGGGAGCATCCTTAGTCCTCTGTGCTTCTCTCTAGTTGAGACTTACTCTGCTGATTTTGCTTCTGTCACTCATTCTCTATACTATGAGTAGTTTGATGGCCTGGTCAGCGACCTAGTCCTCTTTATTTTCTGCTTACTATGGCGCAGTTCCTGGCCCAGAAAGAAAGAACTCAGTGGTGGCCTAAAGATAATAATAATAATAATACCTAACATTTATTGAGTGCTTATTATTATCAACCACTGCTCTAACCTTTTGAAGTAGGTCTTATTATTATGACCATTTAAAAAATAAATGAATGCTTGTGAGGATGCAAAGAAAGGGGAACTCTCATACACTGTTGGTGGGAATGTTAATTTGTACAGTCACTGAGATGGAGAACAGCATGGAGGTTTCTCAAAAAACTAACAATTGTACTACGATATTATCCAGCAATCCCACTGCCAGGTATATATCCAAAAGAGAAGAAATCAGTATATCTAAGAGATAGCTGCACTCCCATGTTTACTGCAGCACAATTAACAATAGTAAAGATTTTGAATCAGCCTAAATGTACATCAGTAGATAAATGGATAAAGAAAATGTGGTACATATTCACAAGGAATATTATTCAGACATAAAAAGAATGAAATCCTATCATTTGCAACAACATGGATGGAACTGGAAGCCATTATATGAAGTGAAATAAGCCAGGCACAGAAAAACAAATATCACATATTCTCGCTCATATGTGGGAGCTTAAAAAAAAATGAACTCATGGAGATAGAAAGTAGAATGATAGTTACCAGAGGCTGGGAAGGGTAGTGGGGAATATGAGATAAAGTGGAAATGGCTAATAGATACAAAAATACAGTTAGATAAAATGAATAAGATCTAGTATTCAGTAGCATAATGGAGTGACTATAGTTAACAATAATTTATTGTATGTTTTAAAACAACTAAAGAACAGAATTAGAATGTCCCTAATCCAAAGAAATGATAAATGCTTAAGTCAGATATCCCTATTATTCTGGTTTGATCATTACACATTTTATGCCTGAATCAAAACATCACATGTACCCCATAAATATGTACAATTATTATGTATCCATAATAACATAAAAGAAAGAATTAAGAATAAAAATAATAAACTAAGGTATAGATAGGTTAAATAAATTGCACAAGGTCGCAAGACACATGCCAATTCTCTTTAGCCCCTACGGTGTTAGCCTGAAAAATATTTTCTTTAAAATGCTGAATTAATTGCCGACATTAAAAAATGTATAGATTTCTTAATTAATGAGCAGAAAGAAATTAGTTGATATGGTCAGCGTGGGTATACCTACGTTCCTGCTCAGCGCTGTTTGGCTAGAGCGTGAGTCAGAGCACGTGATTTCTTATTCATCACACTGTTCTGCCTTGAGCATCCGCATGGTCCTGTGGGCATTTGATCTTTTTGATTTGACCTTTAAGGTGGTGGATGTGATGGTTTTTCAGTTTTCCTAAACCTGAGATTGCAGGTTAATTTAAACATGTGAGATTCAAAAGAGACCCTAACTTCAAGCTTTTCTGAATGTATCCCTATCACTTGTGTAGGAGTCAATGCTAATATTGGTGTTCTTTGTTTATATTTTTCCCAGGAGGTAGTATGCTGTTAAATCCAGAAGGATGAGTCCTGTATAATGCTGCTACTACCATAATTGATAATGCTGTCTCACTTTGCAGTCATGGATTCGTTCCTCGTTGTAAATGGCTAATATGTAGCTTATATTGAATCTGATGCTTCACATAATTTATTGCTGAACATATGCTAGATGGCCTAACCACTGAAATGATATTAGACATCTTGTTTCTTGATTCATGGTAACTGTCCAACTTTGAAAAATTCAGCATCTATCATAAACAAACTCTCTTTCCAATAAAGTACTATACATTTTAATATCTGGGATATTGGAATAAAGATACTCTTAGGCAAGACTTTCAACTTTTTATTAAATAATATTCTCCTTCTAAAGTGGGTAACTATTTCTGGGGTCCATGAACTAAAATCTCAGGGACATTTTTACCTTTTTTAAGTATTTAGTTTATAATTAGCAAAGTCTAATGAAGTAGAGAAAATTACAAAACTGTGAGTGAAATGCGACAAATGCAATGATAAATGGTGACTTGGGATAAGGAAGAAATTGCACTTGATATTGGAGAATTAAGAAAGATTTTTGGAAAGAAATTATATTTAGACTAAGACCTAAAAATAAATTGGAGTTGGTGTAATGAAAAGTGGAGAAGAGTGTCTCTGACAAAGAGACTAGTGTGCACAAAGGCATGGAGGTGAGAGGACACATGCTGGGGATATGAAAGTTTCCTGTGGTTGGGATGACTCTGGATGACAGGCTGCATGTGGTGAGATGGAGGCCGGGGAGGCAGGCAGGGACATAATCATAAGGGGCTTTGAAGATTGTTTTAAGATGTTTTGTTTTTATCTTAAGAGCAAAAGAAAAACACTGGGGATTTTAAGTCAGAAAAGTGCTATGTTCAAATTTGCATTTTTAGAAAGCTAAATCTAGTGATTGGTGGAAAAAAGATGATGAGCAAAGCTGAAGACAGGATACTACTTAAGATAATGTGCTGTATTTGACATGTGAAATAAGGAAGTAGCAGTGGAGATGGAGATAACTGGATGGATTTCAGAGATAAACTGTAGAACTGAAAATAGGAAAATAATTTTAAAAAGAAAGAAAGAGAGAAATAAATAAAGCGAGAACTAAAGAGGAGTCAAGGATGACTTTGAAGTTTCTACATGGGCCACCTAGAGAACAAGAGTGCCACTGAAGTGCAGAATCAAAAGGAGCCTTGACCTTGTATTACACTTTTTCCTAATCTTGCACCTTACAGTTACAGAGAGTTTGCAATTTATAAAGTGTGGTCACAAACATCATCTCATTGAATGCTCACAGTAATTTTTTGTGGTAGTCATCATTAATTGCATTTACTGAGGAAACAGAACTTGTGGAAATGCCTAGAGGTCAGATGAAATGCAACATACGGAGAGTGCAGAAAGTGAACTGATGTTAGTAATGTGAGAGGTACAGAATCAGGGAGAGTTTTACAGGACATAAGAATTTTGAGATTTAATGCTAAGAATATGGGAAGCCATACAATAATTTTAAGCAATGGTAATATATCAGGTTTATGTTTTTAAAATATTATTTCAGTGGATGTTTAGAGATTGGAGAGGAAAAGAAAACAAAAATAAACCAAGAAAGAACAGTCAAAAACAATTTCAGAAGTTCAAATGATAAAGCTGGCAGTTTGCACTAGGGTGATGGCGGATGAAACATTTTGAGAAATAGACAAATCTGAGGTATATATCTTACCACTTCAATTCAACATTGTACTGGAGGTCCCTGACTGTTCAAAAAGGCAAAGAAAAGAAAAGAAAAGAAAAGAAAAGAAAAGAAAAGAAAAGAAAAGAAAAGAAAAGAAAGAATGAAAGAAAGAAAGAAAGAAAGAAGGAAAGAAGGAAGGAAGGAAGGAAGGAAGGAAGAAAATTCTTTATTAACAGATGACATAATTATTTATGTAGAAATCCCAAAGAAGGTACAAAAAAGGGAACTAGGATGGAGAAGTAAATTTAGTAAGTTTGTGGGGTACTAGATTGCAATAAAAATTATTATATTTCTATATATTAATAGTAGCAAAAAATTGGACATTGATTCATTTTACTTTATTCAGTTCTCGGGAAACATGTGCAGGATGTGCAGGTTTGTTACATAAGTAAACATGTACCATGATGGTTTGCTGCACCTATCAACCTATCACCTAGGTATTAAGCACAGTATGCATTAGCTATTTTTCCTGGTGCTCTCCCTCCGCCTGCCTTCCCCAGCAGGCCCCAGTATGCATTGTTCCCCTCCCTGTGTCCATGTGTTCTCATTGTTTAGATCCCGCTTATAAGTGAGAACATGTGGGGTTTGGTTTTCTGTTCCTGTGTTAGTTTTCTGAGGATAATGGCTTCCAGCTCCATCCATGTCCCTGCAAAGGACATGATCTCATTCCTTTTTATGGCAGCATAATATTCCATGGTGTATATGTACCACATTTTCCTTATCCAATCTATAATTGATGGGCATTTGGGTTGATTCCATCTCTTTGCTATTGTGAATAGTGCTGCACACTGAACACAAACATGCCTGTATCTTTATAATAGAATGATTTATATTCCTTTGGGTATATACCCAGTAATGCGATTACTGGGTCAAATGATATGTCTGGTTCTAGGCCTTTGAGGAATCACCACATTGTCTTCCATGATGGTTGAACCAATTTACATATCCACCATCAGTGTAAAAGCGTTCCTATTTCTCCACAGCCTTGCCAGTATCTGTTGTTTGTTGACTTATTAATAATCGCCATTCTGACTGGCATGAAATGGTGTCTCATTGTGGTTTTGATTTGCGTTTCTCTAATGATCAGTGATGTTGGGCGTTTTTTTGTATGTTTGTTGGCCGCACAAATGTCTTCTTTTGAGACATGTCTGTTCATGTCCTTTGCCCACTTTTTAATGGGTTTTTTTTTCATGTAAATTTGTTTAAGTCCATTGTAGATTGTGGGTATTAGACCTTTTTCAGATAGATAGATAATAAACATTTTCTCCTATTTGGTAGATTGTCTGTTCACTCTGATGATAGCTTCTTTTGCTGTGCAGAAGTTCTTTAGTTTAGATCACGTTTGTCAATTTTTGCTTTTGCCACATTGCTTCTGACATTTTTGTCATAAAATCTTTGTCCATGCCTATGTCCTGAATGGTCTTTCCTAGATTTTCTTCTAGGGTTTTTATGGTTTTGGGTTTTACATTTAAGTCTTTAATCCATCTGGAGTTAATTTTTGTATAAGATATAAGGAAGGGGTCCAGCTTCAGTTTTCTGCATATGGCTAGCCAGTTCTCCCAGCACAATTTATTAAATAGGGTTCCCCATTGCTTGTTTTTGTTAGGTTTGTCAAAGATCAGATGGTTATAGATGTGTAAATGTGTGGTCTTATTTCTGAGTTCTTTGTTCTCTTCCATTGGTCTATGTGTCTTTTTTTTCCCCAGTACCATGATGTTTTGGTTATGTAGTCTTGTAGTGTAGTTTGAAGTTGGGTACCATGATGCCTCCAGCTTTACTTTTTTTGCTTAGGATTGTCTTGGCTATATGGGCTCTTTTTTGGTTCCATATGAATTTAAATTTTTTTTCTAATTCTGTGAAGAACGTCAATAGTTATTTAATGGTAATAGCATTGAATCTATAAATTACTTTGGGCAGTCTGGCCATTTTCATGATGTTGATTCTTTCTCTCCATGAGCATGGAATGTTTTTCCATTTGTTTGTGTCCTCTCTTATTTCTTTGAGCAGTGGTTTGTAGTTCCCCTTGAAGAGGTCCTTCACTTTCCTTGCTAGTTGTATTCCTAGGTTTTTTTTTCTCTTTGTAGCAATTGTGAGTGAGAGGTTCATTCACAATTTGCCTCTCTTCTTGTCTATTGTTGGTGTATAGGAATGCTTGTGATTTTTGCACATTGATTTGTATCCTGAGACTTTACTGACATTGCTTAAAGCTTAATAGGTTTTTAAGGACTGAGACAGTAGGTTTTTGGACTGAGACAATGTGGTCTTCTTTACATAGAATCATGTCATCTGCAAACAGAGACAGTGTGACTTTCTCTCTTCCTATTTGAATATGCTTAGTTTCTTTCACTTGTCCTGATTGTTCTGGCCAGAACTTCCAACACGATGTTGAATGGAGTAGTGAGAGAAGGCATCCTTGTCTTGTGCCAGTTTTCAAGGGGAATGCTTCCAGCTTTTGCCCATTCAGTATGATATTGGCTGTGGGTATGTCATAAATGGCTCTTATTATTTTGATGTATGTTCCATCAATACCTAGTTTATTGAGAGTTTTTAACATGAAGGGATGTTGAATTGTATCAAAGACCTTTTCTGCATCTATTGAGATAATCATGAGGTTTCTGTCTTTAGTTCTGTTTATGTGATGAATTACGTTTATTGATTTGCATATGCTGAACCAGCCTTACATCGTGGGGATGAAGCCCACTTGATTGTGGTAGATAAGCTTTTTGATGTGCCGCTGGATTTGGTTTGCCAGTATTTTATTGAGAATTTTTGCATCAATATTCATGAGGGATATTGGTCTGAAGTTTTCTTTTTTTGTTGTATCTCTGCCAGGTTTTGGTGTCAGGATGATGCTGGTCTCATAATATGAGTTAGGGAGGAGTCCTTCCTTTTCAATTGTTTGGAATAGTTTCAGAAAAAATGGTACCAGCTCCTCTTTGTACCTCAGGTAGAATTCAGTTGTAAATCCGTCTGGTCCTGGGCTTTTTTTTGTTGATAGGCTATTTATTATTGCCTCAATTTCAGAACTTATTATTGGTCTATTCATGCAAGCAGCTTCTTCCTGGTTCAGTCTTGCGGGGGTGTACATATCCAGGTATTTATCCATTTCTTCTAGATGATTGTCTAGTTTATTTGCATAGAGGTGTTTATAGTATTCTCTGGTGGTTGTTTGTATTTCTGTGGAGTCAGAAGTATATCCTCTTTATCATTTTTTATTATGCCTATTTGATTATTCTCTTTTCTTCTTTATTGGTCTAGCTAGTGGTGTATCTATTTTATTAATTTTTTCAGAAAACCACCTCCTGGATTCATTGATTTTCTGAAAGGTTTTTTGTGTCTCTATATCCTTCGGTTCACTCTGATGTTGGTTATTTCTTTTCTTCTGCTAGCTTTGGTGGTTGTTTTCTCTTGGTTCTCCAGTTGTTTTTGTTGTAATTGTTAGGATGTCAATTTGAGATCTTTCTAGCTTTTTGAGGTGGGCATTTAGTGCTATAAATTTATCTCAACGCTGCTTTAGCTGCATCTCAGAGATTCTGGTATGTTGTCTCTTTGTTCTCATTGGTTTCAAATAACTTCTTGATCTCTGCCTTAATTTCAATTTTTACTCAGGATTCATTCAGAAGCAGGTTTTGAATTTTCATGTAGTCGTGTGATTTTTAATGAGTTTCTTAATCTTAAATTCTAATTTGATTGTGCTGTGGCCTTAGAGACTGTTTGTTATGATTTCAGTTGTTTTGCATTGGCTTAGGAGTGTTTTACTTCCAATTAGGACATTGATATTTTTAAGAGTAACATTTACAATATATCAAGAGACACAAAATAGATAGAGATAAGTATAATAAAAATATGCAAGGTTTGTATGCTAAAATATATAACAAATTATGTAATGTATGAAATTTAAGAAGACCTAAGTGAAGATAGAGATAAACCATGTTTATTGAGCAGAAGACTAACACGGTTAAGATGTTCATTCTTCCCAAATTGATCTAATAATTCAATACAATCGAATCAAATTCCAACAAGATTTTTATAGGAATATAGACAAGCTGATTCTAAAATTTATATGGAAAAGCAAAAAAAAATCTAGATGGCCAGAGCCTCTTTAACAAAGAAGAACAAAGTTGGCGGATTCACATTACTTAATTTCACGACTCACTATAATATAGTAAGATAGTGTGGTATTGATTTAAGGGTAGACACATGATCAGTGAAACAGAATAGAGTTGGAAATAAGTGCATACATATATGGTCAACTGATTTTTGAAAAATGTACCAAAATAATTTAATAAGAAAGGATAGTAGTTTTGAAAAATTATGAGAAAAGAATTGGACATCTGTATTAAAAAAAAAAGGAATAAACCAAAGAATACCAAATTCAACCCAAACTGGGTACTTTAAAAAAATAAGAACTCAAAATAGATCTTATAAATATAAAACCTAAACCTGTAAAACTTCTATAAAAAAAAATAGGGGGAAGTTTTTATGGCTTTGAGTAAGGCAAAAATATTTTTAGATAGGATACAAATTGATTTAAAATTTTCGTAAGATGGATTTCATTGACATTAAAAACATCTGCTCTTTGAAAGACATTGCTGAGAATACAAAAAGGCAAGCCACAGATTACAGGAAAATCCTTGCAAAACATGTAGCAGATAAAGTACTTCTCCCTATAATCCCTATAATCTAAGAACTCTTACAACTAAATGATGAGACTATTTAAACAAACATTTCACAGAAGAAATATGGATATCAAACAAGCACATAAAGTGTCAATATTTCTAGTCAACAGTGAAATGTAAATATCACAATGATGTTCCATGTACCCCCACTCAAATGCCTAATATATACATATATATTTAAAAATAAACAATTCAAAGTGCTGGCAAGGATGTGGAACAACTGAAATTCTCACCAACTACTGTTGGAAATTCATAATGGTACAGACACCTTGGAAAAACTCTTATTATAACATGTAGCAATCCATCTGTTACTCATTTATTCAATGGAAACAAAAACAACCACACAAAAGCCTCAATTATTTGAGCAGATTTATTCTTAATGGCCCTAAAATGAGAAGAACTCAAATGGTCATGAACTTCTGTATGCATAAATAAATCATGGCACATCTATAATATGAAATATTACATAGTAGTGAAAAAGAATAAATTACTGATAAATGAAGCAACATGATTCCATTTATATGACATTGGTATATAAGTAAGCTTATCCGGACAGAAATGAGGTCATTGGTTGCCAAGGGCTGGAGGTGTGAGAAGTGGATTGATCCCAGACAGGCACTGGGAACTTTTTGGAGTGATGGAAATGTTATGCATCTTGATTGCCATTGTGGTTATACAGCTGTATATATTTATTAAAACTCATTGAAGTGTTAACCTAGAAAGGTAAATTTTACTGCAGGTATATTATGCCTAAATAAACCCTATTTTTAAAAAGACTATTGCAGTGGTTTAAAGGAAAGATGGCTTGGGCTACGATGGTGGTGGATGATGGTAAGTGGTAGAGAAACCCATGTATTAGAAGGTAAAATAAACAGGGCCAGGTTAATGGATTGACACAGGGGATGAAGCAAAAGGAGTTGTATTTCTTTCTTATGAAAAAACACCACAGTACATCTAAAATTATAATCAATTTTCTGTATATCCATCAATCTTATCAGGATGCACACTCTAAGAAGTGGAGAGAAGGAAGGACATCAGAACAAGACCTTACAAATGGCAATGTTGGTACAGCTCAAAATAGAGTCCACACATCCACACTATAATAAGGGCTAAGTCTAATTTAAAACTATAGAAAATATGTAGAGAAAAATTAGGACAATTACATCATCATTACGCTTAACAAACTGTGCACAGAGCACATAACCTGTGAAAAGCACTCTGCTATGCAGGGTGTAATTAAAAGACCATATGGTAGCTTGGGGAAAAAAAACTCCAAAATAGAGTATGAGATGAGATGTGGCTACCTCTCTGTACATGAGTACTCATAAATATTTTGATCTTGGTCAAGACTTTTAACTTGTTAAAAGGGATGTTTAAGTAACATCTCTTTTGACTTTATCCTTCTTATATATTGTTGTAGGGTGGTCATTAGGAGATTACAATATAATCATTTAAAATTACTTATGATTACATTTGACAACTACTTTACAAGTGTGCTAAGTTTTAGGGATGCAAAGTCCTTAAGGAGATTTGTCTAGTGTGACAAGATATGAAAGCAATCCAAATGCAATTGAGAGATAGATGCAAATGAAGTTTACTTTAAACCTAAAATATGTGTATATTGTACCTGTGATTAGATTCCTCACCTTCACTTTCTACACATGAGCAGAGCATAATGTGTATCATCAATGAAAGCCAGACTCACTGCATGCCCCATTTTTAGAATATATCCATATATATATATATATGCATATAATACAAAAACGTTAGGAAAACCCATCTTCTTTTTTATGATGTGAGATAAGCAGGGAGCAGCCTTAACAGGTTATTTCTGTGTTACTACTTTCTTATCCCTATATACATGTTACAAGGGCAATTCTAAAATCTCACCTCAAAAAATAAATATCACATTGTCCACCTTATTTGCTCTCACATGCCACATGATCATAGTTATTTGCTTGTTTTATTAACAATCAATAAATCAAGTCCCAAACTTTAATAAAATATACCTGCATTTCTGTGTGTCTGGGTCTGAAATCACAGGTAAGTCATTAAATTTTCTGGGTTGGGCACACACCTTAAAACAATTTAAGATTGTTTGCTTACCTCCTCTTTTGCCATCTCACTGAGACTAATCATTTTGTGAAAAAAAATTTTCTTGAAGTTATAAAAATCCAGTGAACTCTGTAAAACAGGAAAACTTCAATTGCAGTGTGTCTTACCTGGCTTGAGATGAGCGAATGGAATTTCGCCGGTGAGAATTTCCCACAGACACAGAGCATAGCTGAAGACATCTGCTTTGATGGTGTACCGAGTGCACTGCGTGAACACCTCAGGAGCCATCCAACGGAGGTTCTGCACATCAAGAAACATCCACAAGCCATTTACCAAGTGTTTGGTTCTTCCACTGCAGAGTAGCATTCTTCTTAGTGAGAATTTGCTGTGTTCTCCCGATGCTCTCAAAAGGCATATATATAAATTAACATCCATACATATTGCCCTCAGTGTGTGCAATAAACATGTTTATACATACACAGTGTGTTTACTGTGGTTTTTCAGTTCCTCAAAGGGCATTTTTTAATCATTGGAAGATCATAAAGTTCATAATTCTTCCTAAAACATCACACAAGTAATTAATCATCAAGTAAGTCTGCCTCTTATACTATGAGAAGCAGCATTATTTTTTAAAATCTATAAACATCTTTCTCCCTTAGAAGCCTTACAAGGTTCAGAATAGCCAACCATGGATTCATCCAGGGACCCTATGTCTCCCTGGGAGTGAATCACACACTGTGGGAGGCACCTCCTTCAAGTCTTCAGGTTGTAATTTAGGAAGTTACTAAATTAGGCCCATAAATAGTGTGCTCATGGCTGAGGAGAGAAATGGCTCCTGAGGAGTGCCCAGAATATTCCTATGAAGTAGATTTATCACTGGCTGGATCAGGTCTGTCTTACTTTCTCTGCCCAGATGTGCTATTTATGAATGCTGTTTGTGCAATATTCCAGAAAGGAAGCCCATAAAATATTACAAGTCCCTCCATACAAAGTTCTAGCCTCTGTTTCGATGACATTATTTACATTCTTTTCATTTGTGATTTCACATTTTTCAGTTAAAAAAAAATAGTTTCCATTCTGGGATGCAAATGCATAAATTTGGTTGATTTCTAGTTTAGGGTGCAGAACACTGGATTTAGAGTTAGGAGATGAAAATTCTAGTTCTGGCTCTACCACTTACTGAACAGCTCTGGGTAGCTGTTCAGTATGTCATGTTTCCTGGACCTCAGATTCCTCAAGGACAAAACAGAGGAGCCACACCCTCCCAGTTCTAAATCCCCATTGCACCTTATTTCATTAATAAACTTTGCTAAACACTTTTAAATGTCCATTGAAGGAAACCATTATTCTTTTATCACTCTTACCAAAATCTTGTGTGTAGTGTTGGTTGCTAATTCTTTGGAAATGTCCACCTTATTTTGAAACCATGCATAGTTACAGCTTTCCAATAATATCTTTATTCTTATTATGGTGCTCATATGCAATTCTTCTACATGAGCTTCCACATTCCAAAGAGTCTCCATTTTTATAGCAGATTATACATTGTGTCACAACATTGTATATGTGGGAGCAGGTACACAGTATGCCCGTTTTTGCACAGAGGGGTCATAGACTGATTAGATAACATACATAAAGCCACATAACTAATGAGAAACAAAACAGCTTTCAAAATAAATTTCAAATTAACTCTCTTATTCTAGCAGCATAGTCTTTAAGCACAGCACTAATTTATTTATTAGCACTAATTTATTTATTTATTAGTGCTGTGCTTAAAGACTATGCGGCTAGAATAAGAGAGTTAATATTATTTGCTGTTGGTTAAATTCAATTTAATTACATTCAACAAAAGCTTATTTAGTTGGAGAGTCTCAACTAACTGCTTTTTAGAATTATGTGGGGGAATTTTTAAAAGATGCAGGGACTCAAGATCAATCTTAGGCCAATAAAATCATAATTTCTGGGGATCAGATTCAGGCACTATGCTTAAAAAAAGTTTCTAAACTTATTTTAATGTGCACCTAGGCTTGAGGACCACTAATTTAGTTGCCTCTATGTCCCATGTCTGGGATGAGCTTTGTGTCCTGCCAAAAGATCACTTATTGTTCCCACCTCCCTTACCTCATAAACTGCCACTTTCCTCCTTGCTCACCTCACTCCAGCCATGTTAGTTTGAACACACCAAGAATTCTCCTGCCCCAGGACCTCTGCACTTACTATTGCCCCCACCTGCATAGCTCTCCCCCCATGTAGATTACTCCCATGTCAGGCCTCTTATTAAATGTTAACGTTTTCCTTCATCCTATCTAAATGACAACCTCATCACTCTCCATTCATTTACTCTGCTTTTATTTTTCTTCATAACACTCATCACGTCCTGAGATATATTTTGTTAATTTGTCCAGTATTTATCCCCTTCCGGTAGAATATTAGCTCCATAGGAATGAGAACTTAGTTGATGATGCAAAAAATGAACAAGAAGAGAGGACTGGAGTTAGAAGCCTATTGTGATACTAGTCCAGAAAAGAAATGATGAGAATCTGAACTGAAGCAGCAGGAAGTGAGAGGTTTAAGAGGTTAAGATGAACTTAAAGAAAAGAAAGAGACATCCAGAAAAAGTGACTGAGTGTAAGTAGAAGCAGGAAAGGGAAAGAATGAAAAATTACTCCAGGCTTAGGTAATTAGTTATCACAAGTAGTCCAGAAAGAGAAGTCTACTTTTTTTCAGGGGGAGGGATTGGGGAGAGTGAAGGAGAGGGCAGGTAATGAATTTAATTGCAGACGTTTTGAGTACAATTATCCTTGCTTCAGTTATTATAATTTATATTTTACTTAAACATTAATACTTGGATATACTTCTTATTACATTACAATGTTAAAATGGAGAACGATGAATAGTTAATAGATGCTGATGAACTACTAATTTTATTGTGAGTTCCCTATTAAATGTTTACTTTACTATAAGTAGTTAGGTGATCTAAATATGAAAAGATCCATGCCCACAACATTCTTTTCAGTTACATTTGAAACATATTCTGTATTATTTTATCCATAATGTTTTCCAAATATATATCTTATCTATTTCTCTAGTAGAGCCTTGAGATAGTTATTTTGACAGCTTACTAAAAATAAAAACATAAGCCATTATCCCGACACTGAGACAATGACATTTCTTCCAATTAAAACTGCTCTCATCTTACGTCCTCTCATGCTGAGTTTACACATTTTAATTGGTTTATAATTATAGGAAACACAAGCAGCAGCAAACCCCAGGTTGTTTTGTCATGTTGTCTTCGTCCAGAGACTGTAGAAATCTTGATTCTGAGGGAAAGAGAAAATAAATCACGTCAAAGGAAATATCTTAAAACCAAGGTAAAAGATCACAGTTAAAATTTTGAAACCTCAAGAGACTTCTGTCTTATTCAAATTCTCACTTCCCTTCTCTTGGCTGGAGATAATAAAGAAGAAAAACTAGAAATAAATGACAGAGTTTCAAAATGTAGGGTCATTGAAATTTGAATGATTTAGGGTAGGATAGCTGTCAGTGTTCAGGGTAGGATAGCTGTCAGTGTTCAGGGTAGTATAGCTGTCAGTTTTCAGTGTTCAGTTTCACGGTACAATATCAGGCACCATATTGTACCAGCTAGGAACAAAGAAAAAAAGGATGCCATTTTGGGGTATCTCACCTCCAAAATCTGCCACCACAGCATGACCATCCTCATAGAGAAGAATATTGTGACTGTAAAAAAAAAAAAAAAAAAAAGTAGACATTGAGTAAGCTTTGCTATGTCCTAATCTAATTGGCCCCTCAAAGAAGAGGACCATAGACATCATTTGTTTGCCCTAGAGAATAAATGGGCCCCAAAAGGCTAAATCAAAATTTTTTAGTTTTGCTGATTCAAAACAGCTATTTATAAAATGTAATCATTTTTATACTTCATCTAATGTTGAATGTATAAAGAATTCCTACTTTAGACAAACCCTCTAAACTTGTCAAAAAGACCCATCAGCTGAAGATCAGTTTTTCAGCTCCTTGAGGCTCATTTGCTAACACAATTGTGGTTACAAGGAAAGAGTGAAAAGCATCATGGGCGTATTAGAGTCAGAGCAAGAGAACCAGCTTGCTGGAACCCTAGGCACAAGGACAGTTCAAGAAAAGTCCTGAAATGAATGTAGCAAAAGGATTCTCTATGGAAAATGCCATGATCAATACATTCTAGATACAATCTCAGCACAAAGGAGTGTTTTGAGATCTGTGAAATGATGCCAACTAAACCATTTTTTAAGGTTTTGAGGAGAATAGCATAAAGGTCACCAAAGTCCTCCTTCAACCAAGAATTCAAGTTAGATTAAGAAGAGTGTCAGAGTAGATCTTAAATGTTCTCACAACACACACAAAAAGGTAGCCATATGAGGTGGATAGATATGTTAATTAGCCTGATTATGGTAATCATTTCACAATGTATACATATGTCACATCACCTTGTGCCTCATACGTATAACTTTTATTTGTTAATTAAACCTCAATAAGGGCAGAAAAAAGAGTGTCCTTTTTAAGAAGTAAATCAAAGCTGAGATAGTCCAAAGAGAGCTTACTCTTCCCCAGAATTAGTAAATTTAATTGTGGACTATTTTACAGACATGCATATGATAGTCCAAGATTGTCTTTGAATGCTTCTTACCATATGTCTTTGATGCCCATTTTACATTTGGCTTGTAAATGAGTCATTTCAGTATTAGGAGATTGCCACTGGATTTTTTTAGTGCATATGGGCTATATTATATTTATTTTATAATAAATTACATAATGTTCCTTTACCCTTAACTATTTTGCTTCATGGTCAAAACAAGAAAAATGCCACTATTTCTTAATCTTGAGTGAGTCCAATATGATATTGAATCACTTTATATAATTGCTTTCCTGCCTTGACTTGACCTTTATAAAAAAGTTACTTTTGAACTTCTCTTGTAATTGCTACTGATTTTATCTTTGGAGCATAAATAATCTTCTTTTAAATTACAGAAAATCTAAAATATGTTAAAATCATTTTTCTTGCAGTAGCACAGTGTAGAAGTATTCCAGGATGTCAAACAAAACAGGGACCTCCAAGATGATGTCTTTAACCACAAATTACTAATTAATACACATGATGAGAATCAGACTGTCCTGTCAGAGAACTCTACAGCACCAGGAGCTCTCTGGAAGTTCAAATGCAATAAGAAAACTGCATCTACACGCTGTACTACTAGATAGAGTGGGTTAAGAAAGGGATTAGCTTTGAAGTGGGTTTTGAAGAACAGTCAGTTAGTAAGTGTATAAATATGTGCTGAGACTTTATCATGTACCAGGAAAATTTCTTTGTACTGGGATATAGTGGTGAACAAGACAGGCAAAGACTGAATTTATACGGTAGTGTAAAGGAGATGAGGCTGGAAGAGACAAAGGGGAAATGAATTCTAGATTGGGGAAAGATCTTGGCAAAGGGCAAGAGTTGGGAGTGTGTGTAGTATGCAATAGAAATTATACTAAAAATGTACTTACTAAATCAGAGAGTGCATGCTAAAAAATAATGAGGGAATATTTGGGTGAAAGTGGTGTTGAATTGCTAGGGAATTTGAAATTAGAGAACAATTCTGGACTTGATGCAGGATGTCAGAAGGCACTAGTACAGGTTTTTATGCATATATTTTAATGCTCTGAAATCACAGACTGGTTATTTCCAAATAATTTTAGAATGCAATTACCAAATGACTAAAGTGCGAAGGTAGAGTAGAAAAAAGAAAGCAGTAGAGTGGATCCATCAAAATATCTGAGAGCAGTTTATATCTGGGAGCCTATCTGGGAGCAGTTTAAATATTAGAGACTAAAAGACAACAACAACAACAACAACAAAAACAAAGATAACCTCCAAAATTCTAGCTTTGTCTTCTAACTACAAAGCAATAATATACACAGTGAGAAAGAGCCATATAACCAGAAAACCTGGCAACTTTTGTGAATAACCTAGTGGCTTAGTTGGGAGTCTGTGGAACTTGAGTCAGAGTTATGCTTGGCAAGATTAGACCCACCTGATAAACAACTATAACATTTATCACATTGAGGTCACATTCAAAATGAACTCTTATAAAAAAACAGTAACAAGTCAAACAAAACAAAGGATGCAGTGACAGTTTAGGAACACAGGACAACGAGAGTTCATAGCAATAATGGGTCTAAATGTCAAAAGGATGCTGTGAAAGTGACTTTGCAGAATGAGAGCAACTTAGCAAGTGCTAGAATAAAGTGAAAGTTTCTATTCACTTCAAGATAGACTTGGATTTGTCCACTCCTTCTCTAACCACTCAGTAATAATGAAAACTAAATTGTAATACCATCTCTAAGATTCTTTCACTCATTTTTTCCATTTTGAAGTAAGCCGTGCTTCCTACATGGAGTGAAGTTTATGAAGGGGGGCAGGCAGGGTTGAAGCTGACAGAACCTGTGCTAATCAGTCACAGTGACAGCTTCAGTGGGCATCACACCCAGAGTCAAAGCCTTTAAAATCAGGGAGGTTGTGTGAAGGGTCAGCAATGTCAGGTTTGAGGATACCAGGGAAGGAGAAGAGCTTGGAGCTGAAGCTAGCTAGGACAACAGAAGTGGTACAATTATTATTAAAGGTAAGTTCAAGAGTTTATTACTGAGAGATGTCGTGAACTACAAGTCCGCAGCAGTGTAAAGATTGTGGGAATGTGGGAGCAGTGACAGAGATGGTGGCAGTGCAGAGAGAAGGGAGTAAAATTGAGTGAGGGTCTCCTGTGAGCAGGCACTGGTGTTTTCAACATTTTTCCATTCCTCATGGAGCCACTATGGAGATGGTATTAGCATACCTATTTTACAGATGGATAATTGAGGCTAAAGAGGTGAAATCAGTGTCCTGTATCATAGCTGGGAAGAGGTAGAGCCAGTATTCAGTCTCCAAAACTTTCCTGTTTTAGGAGAAGCTGACTCTCACACCAACCATACCCAAAGGATGATGCAGGACTGCTATAATTAGATGTCTGGAAAGAAATTCCAGAAATCTTGTTTGGGTGAAGTCAGGCCTACCAGCTAGTGCCCAAAATACCTGTTTTCAATATGTTACTGTAAGGTAATGAGACTGAAATCAATAAGCTAACTAGAAATAAACCCAATATACCTCTGTTCCACCAAGGTAAAGCAGGCAAAGACTAACTTTCCTCCCTTCAAGAGATTGGATGCTATGTCATAGGCTCTTTAAAGAAATGTAGGTTAAGGAAGCATAATCACTGCAAACAAGGAAAGTGCAATTTGACCTGGGAAGTAAGCCAGGCACATGAAGAGTGTCAACACCAGGGAGACAATCATCAGGATCAGAAGAGAGAAGGGTGATGGGAATTCTCAGACTTCTTTTCCTTCAAAAGACCACCCAAGAGGTTTATTTACATCCATTTGCTCTTCTATAAAATCTTGAGAGAAAGGCAGTCTTCTGTTATATATGATATTGCAGAGCATATTCATGAGCATTATAACATTCGTGGAAACAGCCCCATGAGTCAGATCCTTCTGATTTGAATCTGACAAATCAGCAAAATTTGATTTGATTTGACAGATAAGCAAACCTGTCAGTTGAGCTAGCGCCTTAGCCCTTACCTTTGAGGTCAAGGAAAATGGTTAACTTATACTATACTTATACTATAATATACAAACATGTACACATAAGCTGTGCATATGCATGTGCGCGCACACACACATACACAGACTTGCATCTTAAATTCTCCAGAAGCATCTTCAAGAGTGAAGAGTCACTGAGGAATGCTTTTTAGATAACAGCGAGTTTGGTAAAGACCATTAAAGGAATTTAAGTAGATAAAAGTCAACTAGTCCTTTATGCTTAGAGTAATTTTTAGCATTTCTGCATTTAACATTTTGATTTCATCTAAATAAGTGTGATTTCTATACTCCATGCTGTTTGCTAACTTGCAATTTTGTTGCGTCAAGTGAGGCTTAAGTTCAGAAGCAAGTTCAAGAGCATGCCCAGCCAACCTTGCAGTGTCAGCAGCTCAGAAGGCTTTATTGCTCCTTTTGATCACCCTGCTTTATAGGAGATATGATATGCTAGAAGCGCATTTACTAATCTGGAGATCTGAACAAATCTCTACATTTTACTGTAATGTATCTCTTTTCATCTCTTGCTCCTTAGTCTCCTCGGCTCCTTGCCCCAGATGTTAGGACTTGGGCTGAAGTTCTAGCTCAACCAATTACTGACTTAGTTTACTATCTCTGCTGCGAAGGCTAAGTTCTGTGCTAGAAATTGCAGTGTATGCCTTCAGAAAGACAGTGTGGTCTGATTGGGAATGAAATGCAAACTGAAAGAAAGATCTAGGTACATAATCTAAAATTTAAAGTGGTTTTCATTCTGAGATACCTAGAAAATAATATAGTGAATGTAAGAATTTATTATAAAAAAGATCATTAACCAAGTAGAAAAAAATAGTCTTAAGAAATATGAGGAACAGGAGGTACTACATAGAAAGAGGATGTATAGTCAGAAGACTGCTTAATACCTAGTTTTTGCTATTACTAGTCCTGTGATTTTGGCCAAATTATAATACTTTAACTTTTTGAGACTCTTTTTCTCATCTTCAAAAATTGTAAGAGGAATGAAGAAAATGAAAAAGAGATAGATGGAATTTGGCAAATTCTGAACTGCTAAATAAGTATTAGCTATTATTAATACACATAATACCTAGCTTACAGCATGTCTGTACAACTTAAGTGCAAATGCACTTTTGTAAACAATAAAGCTGTATACATTAGGTATTAAGTAATGAATCTTGGAAGCAAAGTGACTTTCTGACTCAAAACTCACAATAGAGACAGACTTTACTGTGGAATATTTCAAGTCACTCTTAGTCCTAGAGAGTCTCTTCTCCTTCCACTCTTATTGTCTATTTCTCCAAAACTATTTCTGCTTTGATTGAATGATGGCGTTTCACTTAAAGGAATCTTTGTTCCCCTGACTGCACTGATACCACAGTATTTGGATTTGGCTCTAGCTTTGTCTTTTACCATGAAGCAAATGACTTGAGTCAATTGTTTATGTAACAGAAGTGAGTATTTATCTCTTTGAAGTGTCTGTCTTTCACAGATTACTCCACAATAATGTTATTTTAACCTTAACAATGCATGCACTTAGTGGAATACAAAATATAACTGCGGGCAAGATTTACTTCATCTGAATAAGCGATGTGAATAGAATCCATGCTCTGACCTTCAGTTCTTTCTTCCTCAGTAACACGGTTCACATTCAGACATGAATAAGCTGTTTGCAAAGTGGTGTGTGCATATGTGTGTGTGTTGTGTTTAAATCTTATGTTTTCTCCAGATTTCTTTTAACCAAAAGTGAATGGAAGTTAAATTCTGCTGGTTCCTTTCTACAAAAGAAAATTTTCCCCAACCTCAGAATTGAATTAATTTAATGAAGTCATTATGTAAGGATCATGAGTCTTTTCATTTTAATTGCCTGTATTGAAAATTTACCTAAAGTGCTCGAATGATTCATAATCAGTTGGTTATGCACTGTAGTCCAATACTAATTGTCACCATTAATCAGACTGGCCTGATTATTAGACCACTTTCCAATTCTGATTTTCTTCCAGAGCTGGACTGAAGTTCATGGTGGCCTTAGAAGGATCAAGGTGACTTGCTACTTTCACTCCACTACCATTAGGAGTTCTTTAAAGTCACTTAAAAATTCATAAATATTAATTCATTTTTTCTGAATTACAGAGCCATGTAATTGCCTATGTCAGTTGTTACTAACAAAAACTAGTGTAAGGGCACCATGGCCAACCTCTCAGCGTCCTTATTTGAAGAGATGACAGCCCCCAGAAGTGTAGGCTTAATAACACAACTGCAATGCTTCCCAGGCTTCCTATAAGCCACTGTTTTCTGATGTATCCCTGAAGGTGATTAACTCACATGATTAAAGACACATGGCTGTGAGCATGCCTGGAAGCATTCCAAGGGTTAAATCAGTGGAAGCAATTAGGCTTCATTTTCAATCTCATCACACTGTGAAAGTCATTAGTTTACAAACACATCTGCCTGACAGGCAATCATTCAAACCTGATGCTAAGGAGTCCTGGTCTTCCGATCTGCTGGCTGCCATATTTTGCCCTTAGAGCTATGTGATGGCTCAGAACTCTCTTCCTGCCACAGACCTTTCTGGGGAGTCTTACCTTGGTGACCTTCAGCATAGGCAACTACATTTTTCTCTTCTCTTGAGTCTTCCTTGAAAACCCCTCATGAACTTTTGGCAGCTGCCACTGCCAAACTCAATGGGATACCTGAACATAAGACTCCCATACACTGAACTGATTCCAATTTGTTTCAAGGAGCTGATTAGACCCTTGAGGTGCAATTCACATCCACTTACTTTGGATCTTTGTACCCTTTCCTAAAAAACTCTTCCAAGTCATCTAGATCAGCTCCTTGTAGTTGCAAATATAGTCTCATATACTTCCTATTTTGGTCTTTTTCTATTTGATTCTATCTATCTACCTACCTACTTATCTAATCTCTGCTTCTTACATAGCTAGGTAACAACTGTTGATCATAAAGTCATTATCTTCTTGAGGATAACTGCTGGAGGTCCTGGTTTTGAGCCCCAGGATAACAGAGACAGTACGTTTGGGCTCAGGGAGATTAGCTCCTTATTCATGTATATTATGTGGTAACTGGACTGTCAGGAACTACCTGAGGCTGTTTCACAATTTGGGCTGCAGATAGAAACATAATAACAATTGTACAGTAACATGAGATATCGCATACTTTAAGTTCATGGCCAAATAAAGCCTCACCCGACATTCTGTTTTTACAGAGACAGGGTCTCACTCTGCTGCCCAGGCTGGAGTGCTGGAGTGCAGTGGTGTGATCACAGCTCACTGTAACCTCGAACTCCTGGGCTCAAGCAATCCTCCCACCTCAGCCTCCTGAGTAGCAAGGACTACAGGCACACACCACCATGTTTGGCTAATTTTTGAACATTTTGCAGAAATGAGGTCTCAATACGTTACCCAGGCTGGTCTTGAACTCCTGCCCTCATGCAATCCCTCTCTCCTTGGCCTCTCAGGGCACTGGGATTACAGGCATGAGCCCCTGCTTCAGGCCACTTCATCCTACATTCTTGACACCTCCGTATACCTTGGGGCCTAACATAAACTACTTCAGGACTCCTACCATGTCCAGAAGAATTTTCTTCAAGATAAATGAAGCCTATGGAAGTCTGTTTTTTAGACGTTATTTTATCAGGGCACTCCCCTCCTTACCAAAGGCCAGAGAACCTCAAATGTAGACTTCCCCATTAATCCCTTTGAAGGCAGTTCTTCACTACAAATACAAATTGTAATGTTATTATTTTATGATCCCAGAAAACAACCCTAGTTTGACTTCATATAGATTGCCTTGAAATTCCTCGTATATACCCTTGGTTCTGTAGAGGAGGCATGCAGGTGAAGAGCTGTGTTGACCGTTCAATAGCTCCCAATACTCATCGAGGAATAGCAATACACAGATCTTAAACATAATCTAGGTTAGAGAAAAGGAATTTACCAAAGCCCCTATCATGACTTCTAAACATGGAAAGCCTAATTTCAGTGAACTCTTGGAAACCATGGAAACTGAAAACTCCAATAAATGCAAAGGATTGTAGAACCTTGATTTTTCCTAAAACAAACTTCAACCTGTCAGTAGAAGTATATTTGAAGGCTTACCTCTAAAGCTAGTGGATTTGTCCCACTGCCAGTGGGATTGAAGAGGTGGATTATAAGATTTGTATTGTGGTTAAACCCATTTATTGAGGGTAACGTGAAAAAAAAAAAAAAACCTCATACTCTTCACTTACTATTTGCTCAGCACCATAAAAAGCAAGTGGAAGAGTGATAATGACTAAATAAATCTAACCACATACATGCATGCTATTGATTCTGAGGTTTCTATGAGCAAGTGCTCTAGAATGAACAAGCAAGTATAATTTTCATTTCTATGTATGGTTACAGTCATTTCTTATTCATCTTAACATGGTATAATCTTATGAAGAATCTTAGGTATGCAAACTGCAAAATGTAACATTTTTGAATGCTGAAGTGACGATCAAGGTAACAACACAGGAGATGACAGCTATGTATTCATTATATATAATTTGTTTTTTTAAATTTAAAATTGAGAAAGGGAGGAAGGATATTGGAACAAAATTGGCAATTTTTCTTCATAAGGACTAACATTTCTCTAGTGCATTGGTACCGTGGATGAACAGAGGTTTTTGACTTCCAACAATTGGTTGTGAAACTTGGATTTGGTGGTCACAGGTGAACAATGTGGGAGATTTTTTTCCCATAAAGCATATAGTCAAAACCTTAGAGAATAAAGAAGATGGCAAAAGATATGTTACATTTAAGTATGGAAAGGTAATAATTAGCTAGTCTGATTACTAAAATAAAGTCATCAAGCCAAAAAAAAAATAAAAAATGTTTCCAACTTTTGCTCTTTAACTATTACCTAAATACTGCTTCCTAGCCACCTTTCTGAATATTCAGTTCTGAATATACTAAAAATTATAAAGTCCCTATGCAATCCCTACTCTGTACATAAGCCCTGAAACGCACTGGACATTTACATGTGATGAGCAAACACAAGTCTTCCAGAACAAAGGACAGGCAGGAAAACAATATGAAAATCTACATAGCAGAAATGTAGCAGGCAGAAAAAAGGAGATATAGCAAGCAATATTTTAGAATTGAAAGGAAAAGATCATTAAATGATCCCTTATTCTATAAAGGAAGAGCTGTTTTTCCTCCCAAGGCCACCTAATGAATCATTTGACTAACAACTATTCTTTTTCCTATATTACTTACTCTTTTTTCCCTGAACTGAGGATCTAAGCATGTCTACAGCCTATGTGAAATGTGGAGATACAGATGCTAAAGGCACTAACTACAGGGTATCTATTTGCACAGAAGTGTCACCGGATTCTTCTCACTCACATTTAAGAAACCAGATCCAAGAATAACTCTCTGGCAATGTGCCAGGGACCTTCTGAGCACCTATTCAACATCCAGACATAAAATGTCTGTTAATACTGTCCATCTCTGCATGTTAAAATTAAATCCTAGACACTAATGGGGAAGCGAGGGAAACAAAACAAGGCCAGGGAGAGGAGAGAATAAAGGAAGAACTATACGAAAGACGAGTAAGATAGAAAAAAAGAGATGCCATTGACATTTTCTGTGCCAAGTTTCCTGTTAGAAGACCCTGGCGTAGGTGTACATGTGTCAAGCAGACGAGGGCTGAGCTTAAAAATAACAGCTGTGAGGAGAGCTGGGCTTTATCAACGAACAAGGTTTTCTGTATTAAGAAGAGAAGCCTCAGACTTGGGCAACCCCAACAGAGCAGGCAAAGCAGCTCTATCTCTGACGAGCAGAGGCTTTGCTCCTGCAGAGCTTGACCTCTAAGGAGTGTTTTCTTTTAACCTCTCAGAAGGAGCCACAAATGAGTGTTTTTAAAAGTATGACTTCAGGGGAATTTGTTTGCAGCTCCTTGCAAAGTGGGGATTTGTTGGTAACTCAGGAAAGGAAACTGCTTTTACCTACTGGACTAATCTGAAACTATAGCTTTTACTATGGTATCTCCATCTCCCCTTAGCGAACACAGGGAAACTAAATGCCCATGTCTCTGCAAAAGGGCAGGTTAAAAATGTACTTAGTCCCATATGCCTTCCATCAAGGACACTTTGAAAATTCACAAGAAATGAACATAACTATTTTTTTTTAAATTCACTGAACCTTTCAGCGTCTCTTCAGTTGCTGAGAAGCTGTTTATTTTTTTCAAGACACCAGACAGTCTATCCCTGTGAGCTAGAAGTATTAGTCACAGGAATGTAAGTTATCAACCACGATGGTTTAGGGCTATTTTAGCTCTAACCCTTCGTCAATGCTGTGTGACTGTCCCCAGAATACCCTCTAGCTCCTTCTTGCTTCTCTCCTTCCCTTTGTTCATGGTGTCTCCTCCAAGTTTGAATTTACTTACAACTTTTTCTCTAAATAAATATCCCCATATTTCAGGACCCTGCTCGATTATTTCTTCTCATCCCGGCTTTCATAGTATTTGTTTCCAGTAAGGTTAGAAGCTCCACCGAAGCAAGAACCATGCCAGGGGAGTTATTGGTAACCAACAAACTCATACTGAATTAAAATGTATTCCTGACACTGGAGGAGTAAAGGGCAAGAAAGAATGAGAAGAATGGGAGAATTTTATGTGGTGGTTATATTTAGCAGTAACTTTCCCTAGAATTGAATTCGTTAGTTATCAGACCAAATTGTTATTTCATATTTTTTATAAATATCCAATTTGTGACTCAAAATAAACTTGCTGAGACTTAAAACCTTAATTTTTCCCTTTTAGTGTTACTCCAGGAAAATTCTTATCTACAGGTTTTCTATATATTCAACATTTACTCAATAAATATTTATGAAATATTTATTTGGCTTTTACTACATTGCTGGATATTGTGCAGGACACAGCTTTCCAATAAACTCACCTTTCCAGTAAAGATGAGGAAATGAGCTGAATAAACACTCTTCACTTTATCCCTCTAATCATTGACTGCCATGCCTAAGCCAGGCCCTTCTGCCTGAAGCTCTACTCACACCAATGACTTCTGCCTCATGCCCTTCCTGACCAACATGTTCCTCGTCCTTATTTTAAAACAAGCTTGTCTTGCCTGCTGTTTGAATCTTTACCCAAATATTCTAGCCTGCACCAATTGAGACTAAATGGTTATAACTATTTTCAGTTCCATACATTTGGTACTTAGTATATGTTCTCTCTTCTTACTACTTTTTTTCTCTTTGCACAGATCTCATATTTCGATTAAAACTATTCTTAAGCCACTTTGTATCATTTGTCCCCTACGATCTGAGCAAATTATAGCAGCTCAAGAAACATTATGGTTGTGAATAATCAATATAGTTACTGATATTACATCTTGACTCTTCAAAGCAACCTTCTGAGAAACATTCTATGTCTCTCTCTCTTTTTTTTTTTTTGAGATGGACTCACTCTGTCACCCAGGCTGGAGTGCAGTGGCAAGATCTCTCAACTCATTGCAGCCTCCACCTCCTGGGTTCAAGGGATTCTCTTGCCTCAGCCTCTCAAGAAGTGGGAATTTCAGGTGCCTGCCACCATGCCTGGTTAATTTTTATATTTTTATTAGAGATGGGGTTTCACCATGCTGGCCAGGCTGGTCTCAAACTCCTGACCTCAAGTGGTCCACCCACCTTGGCCTCCCAAAGTGCTGGGATAACAGGTGCAAGCCTCTGTGTCCAGCCTCTATTTCTCTCTTCTTTATAATCAATATTCTTAAAGGGTTTTCTGCTTCTACATCTTCACTGACCATCCCCTCTTCAATCCACTACAGTCTCATTTTGTCTTTACCACTCCAATAAACCTTTTCAATGTAAACTATTGTGTGGTTAAATCCAATGGAATCTTTTAGGCTTTATATCATACCACATAATGCCTTTGAGCCCTCCTTCTTCTCAACCAAAGCTTGTTTCTTTTCTCTTAGTGAAGGACATCACCATGAATTTAGTTACCCAGATAAAAACTGGGGGCTGTTCTTGATTCCTCCCTCTTTCTCAGCTCCTTCATAAAATGTCACCATGTCCTAACAATTCTATTTTCATATCTATTCTAATGTGTCCATTATGCTTTTTAGGTATTACTCAATTCGATAGTGTGCACTTATCTCCACTTGACAAATCAATAATCTAAGACTTTGTTTTCTAATATCTCATTTGTAGAACTACAGGAGCTCTCCTTTCAATGGTAGACACGATGTTAGGTATTAAGTAATTATAATGATAAGTATTACTCTGTGCGGGGCATAGTTGTAAGCAACATATGTTAACCAGTTTAATATTCACACAACCCAATGAGATATATAATTATTACGCAATTTTACATATGAAGAAGGAGGAGATAAGCTGAAGCATGAAAGGATGAATGACTCTGATAGTGCTTAGAAAATCTTATGAGAATGTGTAAGGAGAATATGTGATGTGTGACTAAACAGTTAAACCATATGAAGAAATGTAATCAAAGAAAGGTTAAGCAACTGCGGTATGGTAACACAGCGAGATATTTTAAATGCCTCATCTCATTTAGTCTCCACAGTAACCTTATATGGTAATATTAATACTTCATCTTTACAACTGAGGTATAAGGTCACACATTTGATAAAGTGTCAGAATTATGATTAGAATCCACATTTTTCTGGTTTCTAAATTCATTTACTTTCCTCCACATATGCTTTGACAGGGTCATACAGAATGATTTAAATCAAGTTAAATTAGAAAGTATGGCCTAGATTTCTAATTTGTTGAATTAATTTGGGAACATCTGCTTTGAATATTGTTTTTAGTGGAAGTAAGGAGAATGAGTGTTAGAAGAGCGCAGTCTATAAGCTACAGAAAGTATGTGCAACAAAGGGCACAAAAAATGATGATTAAGGAAAAGTCTGGAACATGGAGAGACAAAAGACAGAGGGCCACATGAAGGGGAGAGGTGAGGTGTGTACCTGTGGGAGGGCTGGGAGGGGAAGTGGTGGTGGAAGCGACCTTTGGCATCTGAAGGAGGAGATAAGCTGAAGCATGAAAGGATGAATTACCCTGATAGTGTTTAGAAAATCTAATGAGAATGTGTTAATAGAAAATGTGATGTGTGACTAAACAGTTCAACCCTATGCATATTTCATGATGATGTCTTTATGTGATCAGGTTACTCATGAATCCACCAACTGAGACAAAGCCGAAAGTTACCCAGTGATTTTATCCAAGTTTACCAATAGCTGCTGAGACTTTGTATGCATCATGGAAGTGACACATGATTAGTATTCTAAAGATGTCTACGAGCTATCCAGCACATTGTGGATACTTTGTATTCTGTGCTTTATCCCTGCTGCAGAACATTTTGTTCCTAAAGAATTTAGTGGGTTTTTTTTTGTCTTGATTTATGTATAGCTGTTCTATTTAACTCCATGGTAATGGAAACAAGAATCTTATAAAGATTACCCACATACCCTGTATAGTCAAGAAAACAAATGCAAACATTAATTTCAGTGGCTGGTCTCCAGCAGATGATGAGTTGAAGTGGCCCTAAACTCAGGCACTTGAAGTTTGGTTAGAGCGCTCTTGTGGAATGTGGAATGAGTAAGGGACTGTGAAGTGGAGACTTGGGTTCAAATATCAGCTCTGCCATTTAGATCACTGAGTGATCTGGGGGAAGAAATTAATTGACTGAGCTTCACATTTCTCTTCTTTAGAAATGTGAGATTTTTAATAAAGATGAAATTAAATAATACTTGTGGAAAAAATCATCTAGCATAAACCTGACATATAGTGTTTTTTCAGTAAAGAAATAAATAATGGAAATGAAATACCTGCATTGGAGAATTAATTGGTTGCTTTCTAATAGGATATAAATAAAAAAATCAAATGAGATATTCCTCACAGAGTGATAAAAAATACACATATACCTTCACTTTATTTCAGGTAAAGGGGATGTGTGAACAATCTTAAATAGTGAGAACAAGAATACATAACCTTAGGTAGAAATCACCTGAAGACATTAACTCTTGTAGAAGGTATTAGCACATTATGGCTCTAAAGGCTGTGAGCGAGTATATATTTATCTCCTCAATTTAAAATGCCCTTTATTATGAGGAGTAGGTTTCTAAAAAGAAGTAATTGTGCTGAAAAAAACTAAAATAAATAAATAAATAATAATAATAATAATAATAATAATAATAAAAGCAATCCCGGGCTCTTCTTTCCTCCCTAAGTTGCATGTGACTCTTGGTTTTTCAAATTTTAACCAACTTGGAAAAATGCATTCAGAAAGTTGAAAACCTGGGAGTTTGGTGACCAGGAGGCCATTCCATGTTAAGAGTGCTGAGGGTGGTATGCTACACAGTGGGCCTGAGAAGGCCCAGCACATTCCCTTCCTCAAGGACACAGAATGGCTTATGTCTTTACCCCTGCCAGATATTCAGGTGATGTCAGTCCTCTTATCCTTAGCAATCAAGCTAAGCCACTCATCCTTGTGAAGTATCTACCATTTTCTCATTTTGCAATCATTTTTATTTCTGGTTTAAGTTCTTACAGCATTTAATTCATATTATAGTGTAGAAAGAACAGTGAATTTAGAGAAAAAAGATTTAGACTTTACCACAGCTCTACCAATAAATAGCTTTTCTTTTTTAAAAAATTACCTCAAATTGCTTATATCTAAATATGTTGGACATTTGGGTTGGTTCCAAGTCTTTGCTATTGTGAATAATGCCGCAATAAACATACGTGTGCATGTGTCTTTATAGCAGCATGATTTATAGTCATTTGGGTATATACCCAGTAATGGGATGACTGGGTCAAATGGTATTTCTAGTTCTAGATCCCTGAGGAATCGCCACACTGACTTCCACAATGGTTGAACTAGTTTACAGTCCCACCAACAGTGTAAAAGTGTTCCTATTTCTCCACATCCTCTCCAGCACCTGTTGTTTCCTGACTTTTTAATGATTGCCATTCTAACTGGGGTGAGATGATATCTCATAGTGGTTTTGATTTGCATTTCTCTGATAGCCAGTGATGATGAGCATTTTTTCATGTGTTTTTTGGCTGCATAAATGTCTTCTTTTGAGAAGTGCCTGTTCATGTCCTTCGCCCACTTTTTGATGGGGTTGTTTGTTTTTTTCTTGTAAATTTGTTTGAGTTCACTGTAGATTCTGGATATTAGCCCTTTGTCAGATGAGTAGGTTGCGAAAATTTTCTCCCATGTTGTAGGTTGCCTATTCACTCTGATGGTAGTTTCTTTTGCTGTGCAGAAGCTCTTTAGTTTAATTAGATCCCATTTGTCAATTTTGTCTTTTGTTGCCATTGCTTTTGGTGTTTTGGACATGAAGTCCTTGCCCACGCCTATGTCCTGAATGGTAATGCCTAGGTTTTCTTCAAGGGTTTTTATGGTTTTAGGTCTAACGTTTAAATCTTTAATCCATCTTGAATTGATTTTTGTATAAGGTGTACCAACCCAAATGTCCAACAATGATAGACTGGATTAAGAAAATGTGGCACATATACACCATGGAATACTATGCAGCCATAAAAAATGATGAGTTCATATCCTTTGTAGGGACATGGATGAAATTGGAAACCATCATTCTCAGTAAACTATCGCAAGAACAAAAAACCAAACACCGCATATTCTCACTCATAGGTGGGAATTGAACAATGAGATCACATGGACACAGGAAGGGGAATATCATACTCTGGGGACTGTGGTGGGGAGGGGGGAGGGGGGAGGGATAGCATTGGGAGATATACCTAATGCTAGATGACGAGTTAGTGGGTGCAGCGCACCAGCATGGCACATGTATACATATGTAACTAACCTGCACAATGTGCACATGTACCCTAAAACTTAAAGTATAATAAAAAATAAAAATAAAATAAAAAAATAAAAAATAAAAAATAAAAAATAAAAAATAAAAAAAAAATTAAAAAAAAAAATGTTACCTCAATTTCTCTTATCTCTAAGAGCTACCTTGCCAGATTATTGTAAAGATTAAGGAATAAGTCTGTAAGACCTTTTAGTAATTTGCAAAGCACTATACAAATGTAATCATTCATCACTTATGTGTACTTCTGAATGCCCACTTGGCTGTAAACACCTTTAAAACATGAATCATCCTTTCTGTTCTTTAAATCTTCGCAATTAGAAGTCAGTAAGGTTTTGATTTTGATTTTTACACACTGGACATTCAGTAAACGTTATTCATGCTGGCAGTGTTCTGGGGCTTGTCAAATATATCAGGAAGAGCCTTTAAACTTCATAGAGACTCAAGACAATTCCAGTAATTGCTCTTCCACCTAAAAGCAGATAAGTAACTGATGCTGACTATGGATAGAGAAAAGATATTTTTAAACCCACTTATTCCTAGTGTTCCATTATTGGAACGCTAAGCATGTGGGAGTTATTTATATCATACTGCTCAAGTTCATCGCCAAGGTCTGATTTTTCACTCATGCAAAAATTCAAAAAATTGCAACCTCTAGCATAAATGGGTTAAGATAAGAAAAAGAACAAAACTAATTAAAATTCCTGACAATATAGATAAGAAGCAGCCATTTTTTTCTATCTAAGGTGGCATGTAAATTTGAAATCAGTTAGTTTCAAAGATTGATAAAAGTCACATTCCCAACTTTAAAGAGTTACCATGTGATAATGTTCTCTGACACTTATTATAGCTATTGCTAAAACTGGCATCTGCGGAACATTGCATCTTAATGTCAACGTTGCCTTGTTATGGCTTGAGTGGAAGCATTGCAGTTTGAATGCAGCTGCTTTATGACATGATAAAGAATTCTGAAGGCTGTGATGCTGCTTGCAGTGTTCTCTCCTGATAAAGTAAAAGTGTAGGAGATGTATGTTGGTATTTAATAATTTTGAAAGCTTTGAGAAAGCTGTGAGAGCTTGGCAAAACATAGCTGGCCAGAGAACCACTTTGAAGTATTTCTCAAGCCCTGTTCTTATCCTCAAAGGCAAAGTGAAATTCAAGGAAGACACTGCATGGGAGCAAATCCCAGTACCTTCCTCTGGCAGTCTTTCTAGACTCCTACATTGTTCTTTTCTTTGAACAAATAGGTGCATAGAATGAATTATGTGAATTCTAAAATGTTAAATTTCAAACAGCAGTTTTAAAATATATTAATTTAAACATAGCAAATGATTTATTTGCAGTTTTACTCCTCCAAATATAGGAGAACTTCTTCTAGTTAATTTTTGGCTTTTACTACGCAGATTTCTACCTCTCTTGTAGTTGCAAATGCATAAAAAATGCATCCAAATCTATTTACTCATTCATTTCATATCTATATACTAAGGAATCAAAGTGCGTGTCTCCCCTAAATTATTTTGTCTTTTCTCTTATCGCTCTTCCTAACACCCATGCCATTTGAATGTATTCTCTCCTCAGATCCTTATTATTTTCTTCTTTGATGTATAGCCATTTATGTTGTATCACACCCTCTTAATACATTATGAAATCTGTGAATACAATATATATGTATCTTAATCATTTCTATACTTAACATGATTCCTGGAACATCATAGTCATCCCAGAGATGTGTGTTTAATGCATAAATGAAAGCATATTTAGCTTTTGTCAGCAATTTTCATTTGTTATGCTACTTTGATAATATCCTGTGTAGGTTATCCAAATTTTCTGCCTGAGAGCAGAGAACTAGATGGAAACTTTTGCCTGAAAAAGAATGGATTATATAATTTCATATATATGCTGAATATCTAGTTTGTAGACACAAGCTTTTGGGTACCCTCAAACTTCCTTTTGAAGCACCAAAGAAAAACAAAACACTTACACAATGTATACACATCACAAACACACATACACACAAATTCACAGTAGCACTATGATAGACACTCAATACACAATAGCACAAATCGGTGATTGGCTGATCTTTCAAAGAAAACATCCCTAATTGTAGCATGGATAGTGTAGTAAGTTGAATGGTGGCCTCAAAAGATAAGACCACCTCCTAATTCCCAGACTTTGTGAATATTATCTTATTTGGATAAAAGGTTTTTATAGATAATTAAGTAATTAAGTTTTTTGAGATGAGATCATCTTGGATTATCTGGATGGGTCCTAACTCCAGTGACAAGTGTTCTTATAAGAGATTGAAAAGAAGAAGACACAGACACACAGAGGAGAAGGTGATGCGAAGAAGGAGGCAGACATTGGAGTGATATGACCAAGAACCACCAGAAACAAGAGGCAAGGAACAGAATTTTCCCTAGAGCCTCTAGACAGAGAACCACCCTCCTGACACCTTAACTTTGAATCTGCCCTCCAGGACTGTGAAAGAATAACTTCCTGTTGTTTTAAGCCACCAACTTTTGATAATTTGTTACGGAAGCCACAGGAAACTAATATAGATGGACTGGTTAAAAAATAATTCTTTGTTAATTTAAACCCAGAATTTTAAAACAGCAACAGCAGAAACAAGAAGGAACTATGAGAAAGCATCTAAATGCCTCTTTGTGATTACTACCCACCTGCTAAGTAGGAGCAATCAGCCACAACTAAGCATATCATAGTGAATTATAAAACATTGCAATGACCGAAGGTATCCTATAAACATCTAAGAAAGGAACTGACTTAAATAAAAGGGAGTTTATGATGATTTTTATGTGTTTATTTTTTTTCTCTTGAACATCTAGAAGAATGGGCTAGGGAGAATTTTGTTTTGGAGGTTAAGATGGAAATTGAGTCGTTAGTTTGGACAGAAAATCAGTGTAAGATTAAGTTGAGCTGTAAATGCCAACCATTTTCCGTAAATTTTTACCCAATTAGAAACGCTCTTTGCTATGTAAAATTGACTACTTTATAATATTTAATATTCAAATAAAGATAGACAATTCACATTGGACTATAATAAAATTCTTTTGACAATGCTTTTGAAATCCAGTATCACCTCAAATAAGTTTTTGAAGATTAAAATTACTACTGAGAACTCTAAAATAAATTATCACAAAAGAAAAAAAAGCATTAGAATGAGCTGTCTAAATAAATTGAAGACACCAAATAACAACTTCTTAAGCTAAGAGTTTATTTCTTTTTTTTATTTCAGAGTCCTAGAGGCAGGCTTCTATGGCTGATGTGGTAACTTCATTCGTTAGGAACTGAGATGCCTTCTTTCTTGCTGCTCTGCTCTTTCTGATGCACTGCCTCATGTTCAAAGATGGCTGCTTGAGCTCTAGCAATCACATACACAGTTCAGGAAGCCCTAAAGGAGAGGGAGAAAAGGAAAGACCTCCTACCTTTTAGGAAGACTTCCCACAGTCCCATATAACATGTTTACTTGTATTTCCATTGCTTGAATGTAAGAGTCAGATGATGTTTTAATTGAAATAAAATTCTAGGCTGGATGCAACGTGCCCCAAATAAAATCAGGGATTTGTTGCTGAGGAGAATAGACATTGAAATTGGAAATAGATGTCTCATCAATACACATGTTGAGCTTCATGTATCTTTTTTTTGTAATTTTTAGATTTTTATTTTTTAGCAGCCACATTTTACTTAAAAACTTTCAAATCTAAAACAGAATGATGCAATGAATACACATAGTATTCTCCTAAATGTGTCAATTATTAATATTTTGAGATATTTGCTTCCTTCCTTTTTTTCCTTTCTCTCATCTCTCTCTCTCTCTCTCTGACACACACACACACACACACACACACGTACACTTTTCTCCTTAACTACTTGGACATCATAGCATGTAACCCTGTTAGTTCAGACCCTCTGTGAAGTAGATGCCAGTATAAGTTGGGCTTACAAGAGATATATTGTGTGAGCTGTGAGAAACAAATGGTTGGGGCAGCAGAAGAAGGCTGAGAGATACTTGAGACTCCTATGAAGAACAGAGAGAAGAAGAGGAGATTAGGGAGAAAAATTTCAGAACGCAGCACATTTCTAAGTAAGTTTTGGCCAGGCCAATGGGAAGTCTTGAGCCAAAGTCATCTGTTAATGGGGTCCCACTTCTTGAGGGCATGGGCCTGCATTAGTACACCTACTGTGCACAGCCACTGACTGGAAGCAGCATGAAGGGTACCTTGGCTTGAACAGGGAAGTACATGAAATATAGCCATCACGGTAGTCAATTCTGCTCCTGTCTACAGGAGATCTGAGCAGTACATTTTCATAGTTGCTACAACACCTAATACTTCATCACATATATCCTAAGAACAAGTATATTTCCCTGAATAATCAAAATGCCATTATTATGCATTTCTCTCTCTCTCATCTTTTCTCTGAAATTTCAATTTTTAAAAGATATCTCTGTTAATATGTTACACAATTATCTTATATAACATATTAACAGAGATATCTTTTAAACATTCAGTGGAGATGACTATAGATAGCCATAGGATTCTGGAGTTCAGGTGAGAGTAAAAGCTGGAGACACCCTAGTCAAGTCTTTTATCTATCTAAAAACAACGGGAGGAAATAATCAGACATTCAAAGGCTAAAAATATACACACACCATGGAGTCTTCCACAAAGATATATTTTGGAAGAAATAAGTAGAAAATAGAAAGACAGAAATGAAGAAAACATAGTATAAAAGAATTCCAGATAACATTACTAAACATTTTTCTAAAAGATTGTGGTAAATATGACAAAATTAAATCATACGGGCAAAAATTATTCTTGAAAAAGAAGATATTTAATGTAAGAATAAGAAAAAAAATCTATTAAAATTCATGTATCTAATTTCAATTACACTGGAAAATAATGAATAGAAGAGGAAGGGGAAACAGAAGCATATTAATTTTGTTGCTTTTTATCAGGGGAATGCAAAGTTATAATTTGGTTCTTGGATTTGACTATGTAAGCCACCTTCCCACTGTCACACCTACTAGTGTAAAGCCTCTACCTTTTGGGAGAATCTACTCCAATAACTTCTAGGCACCCCAAACTATGTCACGCATGCTAACAAAGGCTTCTTTTCAGTTGCTCTGTGCTAGTTCCACAGCTCCTTCTTCAGCTCTGCTCGTTACTCTCCATCATTAGTGTAGCCCGTCAAAGGCACCACACTAAGGTCCCTTTTGGTAGTGCCTACAATGACATACAAGGTTATTATCACCTGACTTTGCTATGAACCTTTCACTTGAAAATTTGACTCTGCTTTTTAAACTCCTCACGTCTTTGAATTTTGGTGCTATGCTATGCTTCATGCCAAAGCAAGAAGAGGTTTCCCCAGTCATGTGCTATATTTGGACGCTTGAGAACCAGAGATACTCTGGTGAAAAGGGTAAATGTGACTCCCACGTACAGCACCTTCTTCCAAAGATCTCAGAACTGAAATTTTGAGGTGGAGCCTGGAATCAGTCTCAGACGACTTCCCCTTCCCACACTGACGATTCTTTCTGTTCTTTGTGTCCACAAAACTCCTCATGACAATTATCTAAAGCATATTCCTTTCTGGAAGGCAAACCAGAATGTCTGCATACCAGTAGTAGCTGTAGCTTGGCAAAAAGCTAGGACTCTCATCTCACTCATATTATGTAGAGAAAGTAGATTTAACAATAATTTATAAAAATATAAAGATGACCATAATCTAAAACCAAGAACGGGATATATATTGTTCAAATCACTGGGGAAAAAAAAAACAAAGAAAATTTAGTCTATATAGGAAAGATATTAAAAAAAATCAAAAAAGTATAAATATATAAAGCATAAAGGTCAATAAAGTAGAAAGTATAAAAATCAGAAATTAGTAAAATTTAATAACAGTTATAATAACAAATGTGATTCTATTAGAGACCAATATTAAACGACAAAGATTTTTACAGAAAGATTTTTCAGAAAGTAAGAAAGATTTACCAAATAAACATAACAGGTGAAAACAATGAAAGCAGGAATAATAAATGTTAGAAAAATAGACAGCTTTTCGAGCCATAGCTGTAGCAGTGAACAAAATACATAAATCTCTATACTCACAGTATTTACATATAGTATGAGAAGACAATGAACTTTTAACAAATAAATGAATGATGGGTCAGAGAGATGTAAGCTATGTGTAGTAAAATACAACACAGTAGAAGAAAAACAGGAAAAGCTGCAAGGGTGGGGGTGGCTATTTGACCTATAATGGTCAGGGAAGGACTCACTAATAGGATAATATTTGAGTGTGGAAGGAAATGAGAAGGACAGCCATATGGGCTGGGGGAAAACTGTTTCAACTTGAGGGAGTGGCAAGTGCAAAGGCCTAAAATTGGGCATGCTTAGAGTGTTCAGGAACAAAATAGAGGCCCCGTCGTGGCTGGGATAGAGTAAACCAGAAAGAAAGAATTTGTCAGAGTTTTCACAGGGACCAGATGACGTAGGGCCTTCTAGACAACCGTATTTTGACTTACATTGCAAATGATTTAGGAAGCCATTAGAAGGTTTTGAGTGTAGGAGTAACATAATCTGACTTTTATTTTTTTAATGACTTTTGTTACTTTTTTGAGGTTAGGACAAAGGATTGGGAGGAGCTAGAACAGAAACAGAGAGATGAATCAGGAATTTACTATGATAGTCCAGGTGAGTGATTAAGAGTGATTTGGATCAAGATGGCAGTGATGGCGATAGTGAGAAACAGTCTAATTCTGCACATACATTCAAGAGAGTTGACAGAATTTCCTGAATGGTTAGATGTCTTTGGTACCTATTGATTTGCTTATCTTTCTTATAAGCTTTCAAGTTCAATGATGACAGAATAGATATATTTTTCAACGTAGATCCTTTGTACCAACATAGCATTTGCCCTAAAACAAGCAATTAATATTTTTAAACTAAGTTCAATTTATATATGCTAATATACAGGTACATCAAAATGGGCATTGCTGAATAGCAAGAGAAGCAGAACAATGTAAAAGGCATCGACACTACTCAAAAATTTTCCATCCATTGCTTGACACAAGTTCATGAGCAGAATCACAATCCCAAGTATAACTGGATGTAATAAAGGTTAAAATTAGTATGCCAGATAAATGATCCTATGTTTATTTTATTGTTATAATTTCTTCTTATGAAACTCCATGCATATTTTATTCTTTAAAATGAAACACTATTAGACCCTTACATCACAATGTCAAGGTATAAATTTTAGAGAAAATGCAGAATGATTTGTTATTAATCAAAATTGTAAACTAACCAGCATAGATTGTTATATATGGACAGAATATTTTCAAGTAAAAATTTCATAGGATTTTAAATCCGTGATTAATTCAGATGCCACAAGTGCAACACTAATAAACACAATAGCTCCGTTATAAAATTGTCACTCTGTATGTATTTGATGATCCATTCATTTTTTTCAGTAGGTTTTAATGAGGTGAAAACTTGTAGAGTGCTCCTATTCTGCTATCATACAGCAAATAGCCATGGAAAATGATGTACTCGTTGTGAAATCCAATGCATGATATGTATCTTAAAGCATTCTAAATGCAATGATAAATATATCAACGTTAAATCATCTGCAATCACACCGTTAAAAGAACTGATTGCAACTGATTTTACTGAAATCTATGTATTGTTCTAAGTTGGCACATTGTTTTCTATTCTCTTTGAAAGACACTTGGAACATTATTAAGAAATAACATGAAATAACACAATAATTTGGATGCACACTAAAACACCAAGTCTAATGTAGAATACTACTATAATCGTAAATTTTCGGCACTTGTATTCAAAGTATGCAACGTTCTTTATACAGAATTAAAGTGCCTCCAATCAACTTCTATGGAAGTTGCTACATTTTAGTTTTATTAAATGTAATGGCACAGATACTGTGGATTAAATACATTTTATCAGAAGATATCAGTTAATTTCTTAAACATTAACATATCAGACTGTACAATATTCTTAAAATTTAGGAAGAATATGTGGCTCTACCATAACAACACCTTTGTAATTGATTACCACTATTTCAGAAACAATAGCTTTCTTCATATAGCTTGGGATTAAGAAGAGGTGTGAAATGTTCTTTGTACAGTGAAATGTATTGTGTGACTGTATTGAGAAGATGCTAGAAAATTAAAATGAATAAATTATATTTAATGTTGTTTTATACTAATATCCAGGAATTTCTCATTTGTTTCAGACAAGCCTGAGTGTATCGACTTTTATTTCTATGCTTTTTAGAAGAGCCTGTCTTATTCCTTTCTCTGTTCCTACAGTGTCCAGCACATGGTAAACTTTTCATAAATGTTTAAATAAATGATTACTCTGTGAATGAAAGAATAAACACATAGATGACTGAATTAATTACCAATAATCAATTCATGAACGTGGCATTGTTAACCTGACATCACTAATAACACCTGTTTTGTATTCTTTTCTACCCACAATGACTATCTTTCACTGAGTTACCTATATTTTCTTACCTCAACAAGAGAGAACTCATGGTGTACATTTAGAGAAGAGGGGATTAAGATTGAATGTGATGGGCTGGGCATGGTGGCTCATGCCTGCAATTTCAGCACTTTGGGAGGCCGAGGCAAACAGGTCACTTGAGGTCAGGAGTTCGACGCCAGCCTGGCCAGCATGGTGAAACCCATCTCTAATAAAAATACAAGAATTAGCCAGGCATGGTGGCATATGCCTGTAAATCCAGCTACTCAGGAGGCTGAGGGACGAGAATTGCTGGAACCCTGGAGGGGGAGGTTCCAGTGAACTGAGATCACGCCACTACACTCCAGCCTGGGAGACAGAGTGAGACTCCATCTCAAAAAGAAAAACAAGGATTGAATGTGATGAAAAAACAGTACAAAATTATGTGGCCTGATGTCATTGAGTCAAGGTGAGACAATATTTAATAGGTATCTTAAAACTCCCAAATCTTTAGCAACCTCCTACTCTGGCTGCATCCACGTCCTCCTCCTTACTCCCAGCTTGGGCTTCTCACATGGTAATAGCAGTATTCCAGAGGGCAAATTCCTATGAATGAGTATATATCAAGCCTCTGCTTGTGTCATGTTTGCTGGTGTTTCTTTGCCTAAATTAAGTCACTTGTCTAAGTCCTCAGTCAGGGTAGGAACAGACTACAAAAGTGTGTGATAACCAGGAGGCATGATTCCTTGGAGTGGGGGAGGGGATTAATATAACAATCTACCAAAGAATAATGGAATTAATTACATAGTCTGGAAAAGTTACTCTGGATGCAAATCAGAGATTTAATTAGATGTGAGGAAGACAAATCAGAGCCCAGCTCCCCACTGTTATGACAAAGAGCCATCCAAATCTCCTTACTCAATAAGCAGTGCTCTTTTATCTAATCTGTGTTGCTACCTTGCTACCTTTTTTGTAGCTATGTTTAAATATAAAGAAGGATTCTTTATTGCTTTGATTTGCTTAAGATTCCATGGATAATACTTTGAACTATGTATTGAACAATATGTAAACTATTTTATTTTATATTTCTTAATAACAAACAACTCTAATTTACCCAATTCTCTCAGCCTGGAATGCCCCTTCTCCCATGTCTACATAGCTATGTGTCCAAATTCTGTCCAGCCTTCAAGATAAGATTCAAATTCACTGTCTCTATTTCTTCTTCCTCCTCAATGCTCACTCCTCCAACATTTAAATGTTAATATCTCCTTACCTTATCTATATCCTGTGTTATTTTCTTTGTTGTGAATTATTATTTGTTTCCATTCTTTATCTATCTTACTATCTTTTAGAAAGCAGCAATTTTTCTTATTCATTTTTCTATCCCCTCAGTGTAAGACACATAGTAGGCAATCAAAAAATGTGAGTGAATAAATGCATTAGCAGAATTTCAGGCAGCAGTCAGGGGTCTTTAAGGCCATTATTTCTGGACAAGACCTGTGTGTCAGGGTGGGGGAGGGGGTCCTTCTTCAATGTACACCAAATAGTTTGTTACCTATTTGACCTACGTGTTAGACCCCTTTTGGCTCCATTTGTATATAAAAATTTCTAATTGAGGGTTATCTCAGGTTGATACTTACAAGAACCAACAAGTTTTACCCATGGTTATTATCCTCTCTTTTAGATAAAAAGGTTGTATCTCAGTGTATCCGCACTTAGCTGCATCCCAAATGGTTTATAATGATGATAATTAGCAGTTAAATAGAGCCTTACCTGTTCAGGGGCCTTACAGCCATGCTCATTATTTAATGAAATGGTCACACTATTATCTTTTATTGGGAAATCTTCAAATATAAAAATCTACGGTATATAGACATCATAAAAGCCTGGGAGCTGATAAAACCAGTGATGCTGTGCATTTTGCCAGCAACTTCAATTTTATGGTATAAAATTGAAATATGGAAGACCATTAGAACTTTTTGAGCCCTGAAACTTAGCATGCAATGTATGCTTTAAGGTATGACTACACAAAGACAAAAAAAATTATTTCCACAATAATCCACCATTTGTTAAAGAGAAAAACCTTTGCTTTTCAACAATCTCTTAATCACCACAGGACACAAGTGAACACTGAAAGAAATCAGTCTGTTTGAAACTCTTGGTGAGATCATTCAAAGCCAGTCTCAGGCTGTGATTCCTCATAAGGCACCACTGATTTTGAGAGCACCATAAGAGCATAGTTAGGCTTTCAAAGAATACATCTCAATTCAAGATCCCTACTGGCTTTTCACAGCTATCTCATCATCTTGGCTATTACATTAGTGTATCTTAGAAGGAATACCAGGCTTTAAAAAAATTCTCTTCTTAGATGCCAAGTTTCTATCTAGTCATTCATGGTTTAGTTTTGCAGCTGATGAGCTCTTCGAGAAATATTAGACAAGGTCTGAAACCAGGTTAATGAAAGAATTGTAGTGTAACTTGAGGTAAGTAGTGAAACGCAAATAAAACTAGATTATTTTATCCTTTTAGAAATTAATATTTTCTTACTTCTCAAGAGACACACATTTCTGTTATGAAAATCTGGAGATTCATATATTGAGGAAGCCTGGAGTAGTGGAAAGTGCACTGGATTAAGAATCAGAGTTAGAAAATGTTAGTTCTAATCTCAGTTTGCCATTAACTAGTTGCGTGATTTTGGAAAATTAATATAAGCTCTTTGGGACAGCTAAAGTTCCAGTTTTAAAACAAGAAATTGGGGATTAATAATGCTTTAATTTTAAATTTTAAAATGGGATTCTATAAATGGCAACATATAATTAAAAAATAGAAACTTCCTTTATTGATGTGGTTAACAGCCTGGGTCCTCTTGTATATTTTATCAGAATTAATTTGTCATATAGAATTCCAGTATTATATTCATCACTCAATAATTATTTTAAAACAAAATTGTTCTTACATGTATGCTTTAAATTCTTGCAGCTTAACTATCTTTTTGTTTTAGCATATTTGGCAGAGATCAGGGGTTAAACTATTTCCTTAAGTCCCATGTTTCTTACAGATTCTAAGAGTAATCACTGAATCAGTTGGAATCTTGGTGCAACCTCACTCATTGACTTTCATAGTAAAGTCACTAACTTATCCAATTGTCAATAAAAGAATAATAATAAAAAAATAAAATCCCTACACCCCACAATTTGAGATGTGCACAAATGTAATAATAAATATAAAAGAAAAGGTGGGCGTGGTGGCTCACGCCTGTAATCCCTGCACTTTGGGTGGCCAAGGTGGGTGGATCACTTGAGGTCAGGAGTTCGAGACCAGCCTGGCCAACATGGTGAAAACTCATCTCCACTAAAAATACAAAAAATTAGCCAGGTGTGTCGCAGACACCTGTAATCCTAGCTACTCGGGAGGTTGAGGCAGGAGAATCACTTGAACCCAGGAGGCAGAGGTTGCAGTGAGCCGAGATGGTGCCACTGCACTCCAGCCTGGGTGACAGAGTGAGACCCCATCTCAAAAAAAAAAAAAAAAAAAAAAGAAACAAATAGAAAATAAAATAGTTTACATGTTGTAGAATACACAGTTCAAAGTATTATGCATGGAATCTTAAGCAAATCAAAGCAATAAAGAACACTTCTTTATATTTAAACATAACCTCAAAAAAGGTAGCAAGGTAGTAACACAGATTAGATAAAAGAGCACTGCTTATTGAGTAAGGAGATTTGGATGGCTCTTTGTCATAACAGTGGGGAGTTTGGGCTCTGTCTTTATTTAGTCAGACTTAGGTTTGAATACTGGGTTCTGGACTTCCTAGTTACATGACCTTGGGCAATTAATATAACTTCTCTTAACCTCAGTGTCCTCAAGTGCAAATCAGTGATAAATGTCTTTTCTATCTTATAGGAATGTTGAGAAGATCAAATAAATAATGAATAGAAAAGTATTGATAAATTGCAAAGTGCCATGACAATGTAATTTTATTTGATAGAATAGTTAATTCTGGTACCTTTAAGAAGACTCTATTTTTTTTGGTTATATGGAGGCATTAGATGAGTGTCATCTTTCTTGAAGTCTTCTACATTTATACATAATGAAGACAAAGCTTTTTCTAATTAAGGCGTATGTGTGATAAGTTTAAATAGGTTTTCTACAAAATAGTACAACAAAATGTCTTATACAGACCTATGTTATGAAATTATCTACTTAAATGTTAAACTATAATCTTAGTCTGAAGGACTCTGACAATACATTACCATGTTGCATTTGGATTTGAAGCGGGGACTTTTGCTTTTTAAAAATCCAGGTACACTAAATAAAGAAGGATTTAACTTCCTAGGCCTATGACTTGTGACTAACTTGAGTAACTGATGATCAACAGGGAACCCAGAATTAGAATGTCTATCTTTTCTGAACTTGATTTGTGGGCAGATGAAATGTATCACACAGACTTAGATTTCTTGGAAAGAATGAATAACTGGAGAAATCAGAACACAAGCCTGACAAAAGCAAGAGAGAACTGAGTGCAGGAACCACATTGCTTAGCTATCTGTTATACATTGGGCAATGTGGAAGTTATTTTGGAGATAAATCTTCATTTATTATTCACTGGAATGCTATGAAGCCAGCAATATTAACTTCAGTTTTTATAGGAGAAAGCAAGAGTGCACAAAAGGGAATGAGCTGATTTAGTCCATGGGCTAATAGGTGGTATATGTAAATGAGTTTCAGTGATCACTAAGGTCTTTTTGAAAGCCAGCACTTCATAAGGAAGCCTATCCCTACTTGAAAATTGTCATCGGTTTGGCATTCAATGTCCTACCCATGCACTGTATTTTGTCGTGGAAACAAGGTAGATTGTTTTATGTGACATAAGGGTGCTCACATCTAGCTATTATGTATGTGGTGATATTTAGAGAAAAGCAACTTGAAGTGTTTGAGAAGGGTTCTCCAGGAGTCTTGAGATTTCTTAGGGAAAGATTGTTACTGTATGGGAGTGGTAGTGGTGTTATAAGCAGTGACCACAATAGTAGGTCAAATTCATGAGTGTGATCTATGAGGACGAGTGACATTGTGGAACTTTGAAAGGAAAAATTGGTGATAACCATGAGCATATACCTGTAGGGTCTGCAAAAGGAGCAGGTGATTTTCATAATGCTAAAGTTTTATATTATTATTTAGGCATCATAATTGGTATCCCCTTACATCAGTTTGTAGAAGATCTAGACCATCTTCTTTGGCTGGGACCTAGAAAAAGGTTCTAAATTGTACCATTCTGTACAAATAACACAGAAAGTTGATGTAGTTTAGAGACCAGGTAGCTCCTCTTCACTTAAAGTCAAGTATAAGATCAGCAGCTGTCAGGCATTATCTTCACTTCAAAATGAAGGAAATATATAAGTACTTCAAAGTGGAGAAGATGTGTAAATCTGAAGAAGATGACAGAGTCAGCCTAAATTCCACTCAAATATGTATTTTCAGAAAAACAATACAACAAAATCTATGACTGTGCCAAACGCAAATCTTTAATCATAAGACCTTAAAAATTATTTCCTGAATAAAAAAAAGTTTGTATAATTTAATGCTAATTTAATTTTCTATTGATAACTTCTATACTATTTCCTTTATACTTAGGCATCAGAATCACATTTCCTTGTATCTGATATGGCAGAAATCCCTGCTGCATGGCAGAGTAGCAAAATAACCAAGATAAAAGATTTTATACAATTATATCTTCCGAGGAGTTCTGAGTTAATAGCATTATTTCTCAATCTTAGAAGCCCCTGGTAGACTTCCTAGTATATATTAACCACACTATCATTAGCTGAATATTTTTTCATTTATTTTAAATGCAGAGGAGATAGCAAAAATTTTAGCAGAATAATCTTCACTGATTGTACTATTAACTTTGGCTTTGTTGAACATCATGCCTTCAAATATACATGTTAATCCTGTGTATTCATTAGCTTAAAAATAGCTCAAATTGACAACAGATTTATTGTTGGAAGGCTTGGATGGGAATGCATTTTCACTGATACCAAAGACACTAACTTTGACAAATGGAGTGCCAGAAGAGGATAAGCAAGAAACAAGGCAAAGAGCACATCTTTAAATCATTTGCTTGATGTAGGACATTTCTGGAGGTTCTTTATGTCATTTTGGAACAGCAGCGGAGACATTCTGCAGTGATAATAGTAAATGGCATAGGCCATTCACACTTGACTGTGGTTTCTGTTTTCTTAGTAGATGTAAAGCCTTAATAGGAACTGTGGTAGGCAGGATGGCCACTCAAAGATGTGTACACTGTAATCCCTAGAACCTATAAATGTGTTAAACTGTACATGGCAAAAATAACTTTGCATATGTAACTCAGGTTACAGGCCTTAAAATAAGGAGATTATTGTGAAATATCATGGTAGTCCCAATCTAATCACCAGAGGCCTTAAAAACATAGAACTTTCTGGAGCTGAAGGCAGAAGAGACACAGTAAAGTATGTTAGGGAGATTTAAAGTGTGAGACAGATTCAAAATGTCTTGTTGGCTGTAAAATGCAGGAGCCCACATGCAAGGATTGCAACCTCTAGAGCAGGGGTGCCCAATTTTTTGGCTTCCCTGGGCCACATTGGAAGAAGAATTGTCTTGGGCCACATATAAAATACACTAACACTAATGATAGCTGATGAGCTAACAACAACAAAAAATAACAAAAAACTCGTAATGTTTTAAGAAAGTTTACACACTTTTGTTGGGCCACATTCAAAGCCATTCTGAGCCACACGCAGCCTGTGGGCTGTAGGGTGGACAAGCTTACTCTAGAGGATAAGGAAAGCCTTCAGCTGATAGCCAGAAAGGAAACAGGGACTTCAGTCCTACAACCACAAGAACTGTTTCTGCCAACAACCTGAATAGTTCAGAAGTGGGTTCTTTCCAGCAAGAGCCTCCCAATAGGAGATCAACTGACCCATCTCTCAATTTTGGCCTTGTAAAACCCAGAGCAAATAAATTAGCCCAGGCTTTTTAACCTATAGAGCTGTGAGATGATAAATGTATGTTGCTTTAATGCACTAAATTTGTGGTTATTTGTTATACCAGCAAGGAAAACCTAATACGTGAATATAACTAAATGTGAACATGCTTATAGTAAGCAAAAGTCCAATGTTCACATGTAAAAGTTTCAGATTAGTGTTCAACCAACTTTTTGAAAATCACAAGAGAATAATAACACCTCAGTTGGCTTATTCTAACATCACTAAAAGCTGTTTACAGGGAGCCCAGTAGTTGATCATAGGAAATCATGTTTATTTCTTTCTATTTCTAGAACATTTTCTCTAATCCTCATTTTTTCCCCCATCTAACTAGCCTCTTTAATCTTTCCTCCTGATGTGCCAGTTGGTTCTGTCATAAAGACAGTGAGATAATCCTTGGTGCTTTTCTCTGTGTCATGAAGTCTTTTAAGTGCTATTTTGTAAACAGTTTTAAAAACCTCTCTAGTTCTCCGCATATCAGTTTTCACTACTTTGGTTTATTCTCATTATCATTCACTTATTTCATTGCTTATCACCTAAGACTAGTTTATTTACCACTTTTCAATTCTAAAAATGTAGAGAGGGTCATATTATTTACCTGCTTAAAATTAATGACTCCTCATAGTTCCAAAACTCAGTTGCTTGGTTTAAACCACCCTGCGTATTTTGGCACATACTTCAGCCTCATGGTTTTTTTAGACTCATATCTATATTCTTTGATCAATCACACTGAGATACCTAAGCTCTCCACAACTTTTTGTATATGCTCCCCCATCTCTAATGCCTTGTCTTTATTCATCACCTGAATAATCCAACTGGCACCTAAGAGCTAAACTTAGCCACCATCTCTTTCTAGAAGCCTTCAGTACTATCTTCCAGGCAGGGTTAGAGCTCTCATCTCTGTGTTTCTGTAGATGCCAATGCTTAACACTGTCATAAAACACTGATTTTGTTGACATTGTCAGTTCACTCAATGGTCTTTCTTTTTTTAAACTGTAAACTTCTTAAAAATAATATTTTTAAATCTTATATAGTCAATGACTGCCACATACTAGGCATTAAGTAATATGTGTTGAATGATGAAATTAATATGAATAAATGAAGCAACCAATCATCAAATCAGTTAACAGAGCTCTGGTTGTCCCTTAGGGCTAGGAGAAGCAGAATCATAACCAGGAGTTTACTTAGCAGGATTATAGTGGTCTATAAACATAAATAAGAATCAGAGCCACAATTATAGGAGATTCATAAAGAGGATGAAGCATAGAGAAGTGAAATTAGGTAAAATGAGTCCATAGTCTGGGAGATCAGCATAGGCCAGAGGTTCTCAAAGTGTGATTCCCAAATCAGCAGCATTAGTCTCACCTGGGAACTTGTTAGCAATACAATATTTTGGCCCCAACTAATACGTACTGAATCAGAAACTCAGGAGTGAAGTCCAGAAATCAGTACTTTAACAATCTGTCCAGATGATTCTGATGTATGCTGAAGTGTGAGAACTACTGTCATAGGCCAAGAGAATTAGATGAGTGACTTAGATTTTAGCAAGCACAGTCAAATATTTAAGATATCAAGTTCTTGGGAGGAAGGAGACAAGTTAAGAGAAACTGGATATGAAAAGTTAAGCTGTCAAACCTGATGAAATTAAACGGGCAAGAAGAGATAGAAGGGATAGAGCAATAGATAGAGAAACAAAAAACAACTCATACAGCAATATTGAGCCAATATTTCCTAAGGTTGTGGGTCTTGATAGGTTTGGGGATGGGGAAGATATAAATTCTGATTTACCCTTGGTGGTGATGAAAAGGATGGATGTAATAATTCATATTTAATGAAAGCTTTCTAGGTGACTCAGATACACATTTCCTCTTGTTCTTAGGTGAGAGGCATTTTCTTCTTACAATCTATATCCAAATCTCCTGACTTTTTATGTATGAAGTAGTCAATCCAGCTCAAATTAAAGGACATTGGGGTGGGCAGTGGGGTCCAGGTTCTTAACTAACACACATTACTAAATAGACAACACATAAAAAGGACCGAAGAAATTTCAATTATTTACTCAAATGGTGGTAATAAGAACAGGATGCAGGCAAAATGAAGCATAAGAAGTAAAATTTAAAAACAAATACTCAGCTCTCTCTTCATTATCCATGGTAATGTGATTAGCATGGACTTCAGCCAAGTCTTTCAACTATGTTTCTCATTAACTATGTGCAAGAATTCTTAACAAGGAGCAGAAGTTCCATGAGTTTGCATGCATGATGCCAAAGATTCATATAAGACTGAAACTTCAGTCAATTATCTAGGTGTGTCCCCAAATACAAATATTTAGCTTATGTAAACAAAGCCACTGGTTCATTTTCATTTTTCATGTATATATTTTGGTAGCTACAGCCAGTATAGTATTGTTTTTGCCCCTCTGATAACTTGTTATGGGTTTGAATCTAACGTTAATAATAGACAATAATAATAAATCAAATGTCTATTGAACCCCACTTTATGTTCAACGATGTCTAATTTAATTAGTATTGACATACTGAAAGTTTGGCAGTAACACGGGAGAGAACAAATGTTACTTCAGAACTAGAAAATTTGGAACAAAATATAACTCTATTTTATGAAATTGAACCTCAAGCTTGATGTTTATAAGTTAAAATCACTTAAAGAGGATGTACCATGAGATTTTTACTATTGATAATAACAGATGAAAACTACTTCTGAGAGGAACTGTATAAAATATTTTTTGAAGGTTCGAAAACAGCTAAATACAGTGAAGAATTAAAGGGCTATGATCCAGAATGAGAATGAAACCAGGAATGTGACTCCAGAATTATGGGTCACTTTTTCTCTTTGGAAATCTTCCTATTGCATTCCTAAATAAAATACCCAGAAGCACATAGATAGAACACACCAAGAGACATGTAAAAAATGCTGAGAGTAGCATATTCTTATTACAGAAATAGTTTAAATATCTATCATCATTAGAATGAAAAAATAATGATGGAATTTCATATTATGAATATGAGTGGAATACTACAGAGTTGTTAAAATTCCATTGGAAGAAGAATTGTCTTGGGCCACACATAAAATACACTAACACTAATGATAGCTGATGAGCTAAAAAAAAATAAAAACTCATAATGTTTTAAGAATTTACACATTTGTGTTAGGCCACATTCAAAGCAAAGCTGTCCTGGGCCACATGTAGCCTGTGGGCTGTGGGGTGGACAAGCTTACTCTAGAGGATAAGGGAAGCCTCCAGCTGATAGCCAGAAGGGAAACAGGGACTTCAGTCCTACAACCACAAGAACTGTTTCTGCCAGCAACCTGAATAGTTCAGAAGTGGGTTAAAATGTTAAAATTGAAGACTACCAAAAAAGTTTAACAAAATAAACCAGATATGAAAATTGTCTATGAATCTACATATATAGAGTTAAAAATAGGCAAGTCTAATCCATGGAATCACATATCAGTATTGGGGAAGGGGTAATAATTACACATTTGAGTTTTGATTCAACGTGCCATGGTTCAAGACTTCCGTGTAATTCCAGAATAGGAGAAAAATGAGTTTTCTCCAAATGGTCCAAACCAGAAACACATTTTTTTCAGTGGGTTTTGGAGGTAGATCCACAGCTAATAATATCTTACTATTCCTTGCTTTGTCATAGTTCTCTCTACATAACTATTCCTGAGGAACTTGTAAAAGAAGAGCAGTATAATCACCATGAAAGCAGGCATTAGGCTTCCTGGGTTGTCTACTGAAATAACTTCTTACTACCACCCCATTCCATCCTTTTCAAAAGTCACATAATTACTGCAAGAGTTGATTCAAGAAGTCAGATCACTTGACCCAGTTGTGTTTTTGTCTGTCTACACTTGGATAATTCTTTATGGTGGAACAAAATTTAGCTATTATAGAATGAAGAAATAAACTAAAAAACTCTAAAGGATGAGAACCAGATTATTCCAACTTAAGTTTATTATTCAATATTCAAAATATATATATATATAAATTTTAACTTTGTATCATTTCCATCAATACCTTTTAGGATAGCAGAAGTAAGCATACACCTGAAATTGCATTCTTCCCTGTTAAAGTAATGAGCTCCCCTCCAGATGCAAATACTATGGGTGATCCAGATCCTAGAGGTAATGGCAGACCTTTGCTTGAAGAATTAAATATTGAAACATAAAATAAGAAGAGTTTTGAATTAATTACATAGCAATTTTATGGTTTGAATTTACATGGCAAAGACGAATCTGATCATATTTGACATCTTATTTCTTCTGTTATTTTCTCTGTGTTAAGCTGTTATTATCTCTCTTAACCTCCTAATGGGAGAATTATATTTGAGCAATTGCCTCTCCAGCAACATTTGTGAAAATGTTTAGTACTCTAAAAGTACTTCCCTCTGTAGCTCATTAAATATTCTTTTCTAACTTGTTCAAATGGAGTATGGATTATTTAGCTTCCCAATAACTGAACAGTAGAATTTACCAAACAATGGCAAGCTATTTATATATTTTCTTTTTTGTTACAAAATGCAGACAGGTACATGCCTTCTCACTGATAGTGTTATTAAAGATTCAATACCACTTGTAAATAACAATGGTCTGAATTATACAGTAAAGTATTGAAACCAATAAATAAAAAGTTTGAAAAACATTTTTCTTCCCACTGTGAATGCATTAAAAAAAGCTTTAGAACATTGCAAAGAACTGTACAAAGTACCAGAATTGCATGACCTAGAAAATCAACCATATATGGCATTTGATGTGTCATATGCATGCACACATATGTGCTTGAATGATTTATAGGAAGATATCTATGTTTCTACAAAAGCTTTTCTATAGGTATAGAGGCTACCCTCACTTACTTAATGCCTTTGCCAGTACAGAACAACTACCTAAAAATTGCCTTTAGTATTAGGCTCATTGTCAACTTTGAAAAGTAAGAAAGTGAATATTGAATTAAAGACTTTAAAACTTTCCAATATTCTTGACATCCCTTTTCCAAGTACTACCAAGGTCAACTTTCTCTTAGACTTAAAATTATTCGAAAACCTTCTGCTGTTTCTTTTTCTTCTTTCTTTATAAAACAAGATATTGAAATGGTTCAGTTCTCTGCTCCCAAAGATATCACTGCGATTGTCTGAATTTCTTTCCATTCCTCTTTTTCTCATTAAAAGGCATTAGTGAACCCTTTTTTCTACCCATTTTAATTGACTTCTCTCGGGCTAAATAGCGCTTAAGAAAAGTTACACAAACAAACAGTGGTATGGGATGTTGTATAGAATTTTTCTCTAAATTCTCGTAATGCTTTAAATTGCTCCTGACCTTCCTCAGTCCAATGGTGTTTGTGTCTGTGGTATGTGTGAGTACTCAAAGTTTTCCCTCCCGATCCCCATGTATCTTCCTCTCTCAACTCATACAGCAGCAGAGTTTAAGTGTCCCAATTAAGCACCAAATTATCTTGGCTTATTTCAGTCACTACTATTTAATTTAATTTAATTTTATATATTTTTGCTCTGGCTGGAAATTCCTATTCCTTCAAGTCCCAGCTCAAGTATCATGGTGGCTTTGAACCCTTTCCCATTCTCTGTGCAGAGTAGTTACATTTTCCTCTGTACATTCATGATGTGATGCATTGTATCAAATTTGGCAATTTTGCCTTCCTACTAGGTTTAGAGCTCTATAAGGACAGAAACTACATCTAAGTTAAATTTGAATCCCCTCATACAAAACATAATATAGAGTATATTCTAAATCGATTCTTGCTGAATATATGAACAGGCCAATTAACTGCAACAACAAGGTAAGGATGCACCCCTTTCATCATATGGTCTTTATAGTACGGAGGTCCAACTCATGTGTCATAGTCCCTTGGGTGGTCAGGGTGTTATTGCTTGGCAATTACACAGTTGGCAAACTGTTATTTTCATCTGTTCAGCATACACTCACACTTCTTGATTTTTCCTTGGGGAGTCTCCCTTTATGCTATTAGTTCATGAGGTTCATGTAGATCTAGGATTCTAGGAGTGGTTTATGAATTGTCTGGCTGATCAGAACATCACATCCTCCTATCTCTAGTGATTGGTTTAGGAATAAGTATGAGGCCAAAGCTAGGGCAATCAGAGCCAAAGATATACAATTGTAAGACGTGTTGGTATTTGGTATCCAAGACATGTATTGGTAATGTGGAAATACAAGACTACTTTCCACTGCAGGAGTAGCCATCAGGTCACCAGGTGCAGATTAAGAATAAAGCCAACAATAATAAAACTAATAAGAAAAAGTGCTTAGAGATGGAGAGATAACCTATTTTAAATATATCATTTGAAATCCTACATCTAGACATGCTTAAATGACATCTACTCCCGATTTTTCAGTTATCTAAGAGAAAATCATTTCTGTTTTGCTTAAGCCAGTTTGAATGGGTTTTCTTCCATTTGGAACTTTAAAAGGTCACTTAACAGTCTAACAATCCAAATTTGCATTAAGCTTTGTCTACAGACTAAATATATGTGTCACACATATATACCATTAATTTTCAAATATAAGCAACACTACTATAGCGTAAGAAACAAACTCATCCATCCAAACCCAAAGAATGGACTCAGAGACCCAGAGAACAGTGAAAGTGAGACTTTTGATGACGGTCTTGCAAGATCGGGTGTCTGATGGGCAGGCACCCCCAGCAAGGTTAAAACAAGCAATTTATCCCCTAGTACACAGGTCCCTCCCCTGGTTCCTCATAGGCTGATAGGCTGAGTACTATGGGGTCACAGTCTTCCCAGACATTGCCTACTGGTTGTTGGGTAGGGGCTTTAGGTGCTTTCTTTTCTTTTTTTTTTTTTGAGACGAAGTCTCACTCTGTGTCCCAGGCTAGAGTGCAATGGCACCATCTCGGCTCACCACAACCTCTGCCTCCAGGTTCAAGCGATTCTCCTGCCTCAGCCTCCCAAGTAGCTGGGATTACAGGCACATACCATCATGCCCGGCTGGTTTTTGTATTTTCAGTAGACATGGGGTTTCACCATGTTGGCCAGGCTGATCTCGAACTCCTGACCTCAGGTGATCTGCCCGCCTTGGCCTCCCAAAGTTTTGGGATTACAGGCGTTAGCCACTGTGCCCAGCCAGGTGTTTTCTTTAGGGTAGTCCTGCTGCATTTTGTTGCAGCCCACAATACATTGCAATTCTAGTTAGCTTAGGGGCTCTTCAAGTATTTGACCTATGACCGAAGTAGCTGGGCAGGCTGATAAGAACAGACAAAACCAGGCTATTTTGCAGGCTAGTAAACTTTCATCTTAAACTTCTTTGGTTTAGGTGAGGGCAACTAAGCAGGGGGTTGGCAGGCGGGGGCGGGGGGTGGGGGTGACAAGCAGGCATCAGCTATCCAAGCAGGGGCCTAGTATATCGTGTTTCTTCTGTAGTTTGCTGACCTAAGCCAATTCAAGGCACTTTGTCTTAGAAATGGACCACTGTATACATTATGTCTTTCAATTCCGTCCTTTTCGTTTTTTTACTCCTATTGGTCCCATTTCCACATAAGAATGAAGGCTACCAGTCCTTTCCATTTCCTGAACCAACTCTCTAGCCAATCAGTAAATGGGTCATCAATTCCGGCATTTTTCATGAATTCATTGGCTAAAGTTGTTAATCCTTGGAATGCCTTGCGATGGTTCCATCTAGAGTAGTATTGTTAGGAATGAAAGTGCAACACTTTCCACCCAACGTGACGCATACACCCCTTTTCTCTGCTAAGATCGTGTCTAGTGCAAGTCTGTTCTCCCAGGCCATTCGGCTGGTGGCATCTAACTGGCTAGCCACTCCCTTGAGAGCATCTAGAATATAGTTGATGAATCTTTGTTTATTATAATAGATGTAATTAATCCAATACACATTTTAATTAATAGTTGACCACCAGAAGAATGCTGATTCAAACCCAGCAGCTATTTGGTTTTGGGCCTTAAATTCATTAGGTACTCATCTAGGGACTCCTACTGAGTCAATATAAATGTTGGGATCAAAAGAATTTGTTAGATCTCTCTGACTTCGGTGGCCATGTGGATTCTCAGGAATCTTATGGAATGCCAGGGTGAATGGAATGGCCAATCGAACTAAGGCACAAATCCCAGTCCAATTGAATGGTAGTAGCTCATGGAGGTTCCTCTTTCCACAATACCACCAGACATCAGCCTGGGGTACATGAAGAGTCAAGTAGTTGCCTTTGTTTGACTCACCAGTAATGTTTAGGATGTGGGTATAAGTTGAGAGTTCTCTCATGAGCTTATTGAACTCTGCCCCCTCCCTAGAGAGGCAAGAGGAGTGGTTCATATTTCCTATGGAGAAGGAGGGAATTGCTGTAGGTTCTGATTTCTGCAAGGTGGGAAAGAGCAATAGACTTTTGCAGGTCTCATTTCCTATGCATCCCTGTCCTAGTATAGAGCCAACATGCAGTGCATTTGGTTGCGATTGATATACCATCCTAGGGGAAATGGAACCACCTGTGCCTCAGGCCGCCCAGGAGATCATGCATAACAGTCGCTCTCATTAAGAGCTAGTACCGAAAATTTGGACCATTCAACCTAGGTATTTACATCCCCATATCCAGTCTAAATTTGTAAAGTCAGCCTCAAGTCAGTTACCTTAATTATTTCTACTCTCTTAGGGTCATTGTATGGTGGATTAAAGGAAGTAGTGGGATCGGTAGTTATAGTAATCCTAGGTGGGTTTGGGTGGAGTTGGTGACTAGCCTAAAAGCTAACCATCCTATGGGATCCCTTCCTCAGATGTCTATTCCTAATCCATACCTCCAAGGTTCCTGGTCTAGAGTAGCTGGATTGTTTATGGTAATTAATATAGGATTGCATTATAAATTTCTACAGTTAGGCGGCGTAGGGCCCTTATACAAATGTATTTTATTCTTTAAGGGTTTATTTTTGGAAGAATGGCTCACCCAGCCTCAAAATTGGGTGGTCCACTAGACCTCATTCCAGCCAGCACAGGGCTTTCCCCAATAGCGACCTGTTTCAGGACATAGATATTTGTTTGCTTGTGACATCTGCCTTTGGTTCCCTAAATTCCCACAATGTAAGACTTGGTAGACATCAAATTTTATGGTCTGAGGGGTGAAGGTTCTAGTTATGTTGACTATTAGTTTGATTGGATATTCTTTTTCTATTGTGCTCCATCCAATAATTGTGAACCCTCTCACTCTTGGTAGTAGAATTAATCCTAACCACATCCACCCCCAATAACAGAGCCTGCCCATAGCTTCCTTCTGGGTTTTCCTTAGGGTTAGCTTTAAGGGTTCCTTAGGTGATCTATACACTTCCCATTCATCCTTTTCCCTTCCATCTGGGGATTCTTTTACCAGTCTCTTGACTCGAGGGTAATGTGTCCACCGCCCACCCCCCGGCTCCACCCAGCTGTTCATAAGGCTGTCTCAGTGATCAGGAGCACTTGAAAGGGACCTTCCCAGCATGGGTGGAGCTTGTCTTCTTTTAGAGTCTTAATTAACACTGAGTCACCAGGCTGAAAGTGGTGAACCATGAACTCAAGAGGTGGGGTTTGAGTCAGAAGTCCTTTCAACCTAAGGAATGACAGTGTGGAGGATATGTCCAGTATATAATTTCTTAAAAATTGGTCTTTGGTTTCCACACTAGGAAGGTCAGTAGTCCTACCTAAATACGGGAGTTCACGTAATAACTTGTAAGGGGAAAATTCCAAGTCTTTCCTTGGGGTTGTCCTAATCCTAAGGAGTGCTATTGGGAGACATTTGGTCCAAGGCATTTTAGTTTTGCTTTTGGGTGTTTTTTTTTTGTTTGTTTTGTTTTGTTTTTTTTGAAATGGGTTTTGCTCTTGTTGCCCAGGCTCAAGTGCAATGGCATGATCTGGGCGGCTCACTGCAAAGTCCACCTCCCGGGTTCAAGCGATTCTCCTGCCTAAGACTCCTGAGTAGCTGGGATTACAGGCGCCCGCCACCATGCCTGGTTAATTTTTGTATTTTCAGTAGAGATGGGGTTTCAACCATGTTGGCCAGGCTGGTCTCAAACTCCTGAGTTTGATCCACCCGCCTCGGCCTCCTAAAGTGCTGGGATTACAGGGGTGAGCCACCATACTCAGCCTTTAGTTTCTAAGATTAGTTTAGTAGTATGCTTTTTGAGAGTTTGATTCATTTTCTTGACCTTTCCAGAAGAGGGGAGATAACAAGGGGTGTGGTAATCCCATCTAATGTGTATATCTTCCATAATTCCTCTTAGCACCCTCAAGATAAAGTGGCTCCCATCGTCTGAATCAATATTTTCTATCAGGCCAAATCTGGGTATAATTTGTTCTAAAATTATTTTGACCACATTCCCGGCAGTGGCAGTTGGGAGGGGGAAGGCCTCCACCCAGCCTGAGAGGTGGTCTACCATTACCAGTAGATACTTTAGTCTCCCTATTTTGGGCATTTCTGTAAAATCTACTTGAATGCTTTGAAATGGCCTTAACCCAAGAGGTCTCCCTCTGGTAGTCTGTTTTCTAACTACCTTTTTGTTTATCGTCTGGCAGGTCGCACAACCCCCACACACTTATTTAGCAAGGGTATAAATCCCTATACACACATAATTCTTGGTATTGCATCACACGTGGCTGGGGACCCCAATAACTTCTCCTATGCAGTTTGGACATCAGTTCTTTCATTGTGGGTTTGCTTACTTCTCTTCCATCAAGGAGCATCCACCTCCCATCCTCAGTTTGGGTGGCCTGTATCTTGCTCAGCTCTTCCTCCTCTTTAGAAAATTAGGGCCTGAATACCATCCTAGGAATATCTGGGATTAGGCTAAACAGTTTAACTTCTTCCTCCAGGGAGGCTTGCTTAGCAGCTTTATCCCCACACCTGTTTCCTACAGCATTTATAGTGTTTCCTTCTGATGGCCATTTACATGAACTATGGTTACCTCTGCTGGAAGCAGGAGGCTTTCTAAAACGTTTTTAACCAGTTCCCCATGTATTAATTTTTTCCCCCTGCTATTTATTAGGCCCTGCTCTGTCCAGATCTTTCCAAATGTGTGTACCACTCCACAGGGAATATTTGGAATCACTATATATAGTGCCTTCTTGGCCTTCTAGGAGCTTTAGGGCCTATATAATTCAGAAGTTTGGTCTGACTAGTTATTGGGTAATCTACCTTTTTCACATAAAGATTGTTTGTTTCCATCAATGACAGCATAGCCATTGTGTTATGCTATCATAACATAGGATATGCTGCATATCACTTGGGATGACCCATCCACAAACAGACTCATCCCATCATGTAGTGGAGTTTCTTTAAGGTTTGCTCTAACGTGAGTTTGACACTCTGATATCTAAGCAGTTATGGTTTGATGACTCCTCATTTTCCTCTCCTTTTCATAAGAAACTGGCTGAATTCAAGCAAGTATCTATTGTTAAGACAAATTATCTTTTTATAATAATATGGCTTCATATTTTAAAATTTGGGAACCAGTCAAGCATCTTCCAGCTCTTTGATTTAATATATTCCTGACCTAACGTAGGGTGCTCACTACCAGGGCCCTGATGAAGGTCAGCTTTCTACTCTCCTCTACGAGCAGGGCCGTGGCAGCTACTGCTTACTTGTACTTTTGTCTCTTTGCCTCCTGTCATTTATTGCCATTCTCTCTCTTTCTCTTTCTTCCTCTTGTACTCTTCCTTTTACATTATCTCTCTCTCTCCAGTCTCACCTTCTGTGTATCTCTTTAATTTCTGTCTTTTTCAGTCTTTCTCTCACTCATTTTCTTCTTCTGTCTCTCTCTCTGTCATCATGTTTCCTTTCTCCCTCATACTCGGTTTCTTCCTCTTTCTCTCTCTGTGCCTGAGCCGAGCTGTGGTGTGCCCTGGCTCCCCTGTGTCATTTCAGCAGCAGCTTTCATCAACAACTTTCAGCAGTCAGCTCCCACACACAGCTGCATGGCTGGCTTTCCCCTGCCTTCAGGGTCAGCAGCTTAACACTTTCTCTCCTTACAAAAACCTTCTGAGCTTCCCTCAGTAATTCCTCAATCGTTTTCTCATTCCATCCATCAGTCTTTTGCAGCTTCTTAGTAATATCAGGCTAGCTTTTAGTCACAAAATTAACCTCTAAGAGGCCTTGCCCTACTGGGTCCTCTGGATCTAATCCTGAATATTTTCTCATTTGATCCCTGAGTCTCTGCAGAAGCAGGAGGAATCTCCTCTTTTTCTTGTTGGTTCTCAAATGCTTTTGGGACATTCTGTGTCCTAGGAGTGGACTCTAATCCCTCTAATTATTAGCTCCCTAAGGACTTGTATTTGAACCCATTTCCTGGGGTCATTATTGTCCCATCCGGGATGTGCATTTGGGAATTTCTGCTCAGCTGGCAGGACTCCTTGCCCGGGCGGATGCTGTCTCTCCCAAATGGTCATGGCTGTCCTTCTAATCATTCCCCTCTTCCCCAGTAAACAGAATATTCATGATTGACATTATCTCAGCCCAAGTATAAAAATTGGGTCCTAACAATTAATCTAGCTGCTCTGCTAAACCGAGGTGATCTTCCAAGAGTGGCCTCATTCTCTTTTTAAAATTCCTAACCTCAGTACTTTTTAGAAGTGCACTCACAAATCCAACTTCTCCCTGTCCCACAGGGACTTCTCTAAGAGGGTACCTGTTAGACATCTGCTGTTTAGAAGGAACGGGGAAATTCTCAATGTCTCTCTTACATTTTTCTAATTCTTTCCTCAAGTTTGGATAAGGGTTTAAAGGAGCATTGGGTTTAGCTCCTTCATGACCCCCAGATTACTCTTACTCTGGCCTTCCTGCTGCCCTCTGATCTCCCTGTCCTCTACTTTGTGAGATGTTTGAGATGGGGCAAGCATGTTAGGGGATCCCAGAGCTTTTCATTGAGAGAAGGCTATTTATTATGCTCCTTTTCTTCCTCTTTAAGGGGGAGCATGAGGGTTAATTCACTAATCCAACAAAGAGCATAACCCATCTCCTCTTGTGAGGATGGGGTTTTATTATTCACATAAAGAATTAAAGCTTGGCACACTCAATCCTCATCTGAGCCAAACTTAGGCCAAGAGCCCAAAGGCTGATGAATGGGCTCTTTGGGCCAGATAAAACAGCAATACTTTATCATCTTTTGCTTTTCCCTCTGGGGGAATTTCAGAGGGAGTCTCTTCAGTTCCCTCTTTCCTCTGTTCCCTAGGCCTAGAATTCTTATTTCACATTTTCAGTTAGTCTCTGTGTCTGAGCTTTTCCCTGTGTACTCAGCCCCCGTACTGGAGGTCTCCTGCATGCCCTGAGAATCACTTCATCTGTCTCCAGCCGTTTCCCTTGTGGGAGGACATAACCACGGATTGGGACTCTGCACTCGCTTCATATCTTAGATACATCTCAGTCACACGCACTCAACCTCTGAAAATGCTGAACCACCAAGGCAGTACACATAGTCCAGTTTTCCTACCTTGGCTCAAACACGAGGTTGCCCAGTTGCTGGGGTGCCAGCTTTTCTCCCTGTGTCACTTTCATCATCTCCTGAATAACAGTCTCAGGTTTGTCTATGGGTTCTGCAGGGAGACAAGACACTTGGGCAGAGCAGTCCACCTAAATCAGGTGGGATGCATCTCCCCTTTCGGCTGGAGTCCCACTCCATGCAGGCACAGAGTTCCCCATACAGGCCACCAGGTCCTGAGAAACAAACTCACCCGTCCAAACCCAAAGAAGGGACTTAGAGACCTTGAGAACACTGAAAGTGAGACTTTTAATGATGGTCTTGCAAGATCAGGTGTCTGATGCTCAGGCACCCCCAGCATGGTTACAACAAGCAATTTATCCCCTAAATTGCTTGTAGTAGTCCCTGGTTCCTCATAGGCTGGGTACTATGGGGGTCACAGTCTTCCTGGATGTCACCTATCAGTTGTTGTGTAGGGGCTTTAAGTGTTTTCTCTTTTTTTTTTTTTTTGAGATGGAGTCTTGCTCTGTCGCCCAGGCTGGAGTGCAGTGGCGCGATCTCGGCTCACTGCAAGCTCCACCTCCCGGGTTCACGCTATTCTCCTGCCTCAGCCTCCCGAGTAGCTGGGACTACAGGTGCCCGCCACCATGCCCGGCTAATTGTTTGTATTTTTAGTAGAGACGGGGTTTCACCATGTTAGCCAGGATGGTCTGGATCTCCTGACCTCATGATCCACCCGCCTCAGCCTCCCAAAGTGCTGGGATTACAGGCGTGAGCCACTGCGCCCGGCCTAAGTGTTTTCTTTAGGGTTGTCCTGCTGCATTTTGTTGCAGCCCACAATACATTGCAATCCTATTTAGCTCAGAGGCTTTTCAAGTATTTGACTTACGACCTAAATAGCTGGGCAGGCTGAATAGAACAGACAAAAGTGAGCTATTTTGCAGGCTAGTAAACTTTCATCTTAGACTAAACTTCTTTGGTTTGGGTGAGGGCAGCTAAGGGAGGAAAGGGGGTTGCTGACAAGCAGGCATCAGCTATCCAGCAGGGGCCTAGTATATCCTGTTTCTTCTGTAGTTTGCTGACTTAAGCCTATTCAAGGCACTTTGTCTTGGAAATGGACCACTGTATACATTATTTCCTTCATATAGTAAATAAAATATAAAAATTATTTATAAGAGTTATTCACTTTAGGGAAGCATGGTTAAGCACGCTCTAAAAGAGACAGACTCTAAAAATTCAACAGCATTCCTTGAGGTCTTCCTAATTTTTAATACTAAAAGAGATTGCAACACCTAAAAGCTTTCTAACCACTGATTTGAAACATCTGGTGCAGTCCTGAATATGGAATAAATGCATATTAATTGATTTTGATCATAAGAGGAGGTTTTCCCATTAGCTTAAAGATAGCATTACCTTGAACCAGATAATATTGTTGATTTGCAACCATTTTGATCAATATTTGACCAAAGGCAATATTTGACCAAAGGCAGTTTCATACGGTTTACCCTAATACAAGTCCAATAAATCAATAGAGTTTCACTATTTTTATCCCATGGCTGTATGACGGGGTCCCAACCTGTGGCCTGTTAGAAACTGGGCTGCACAGCAGGAGATGAGTGGCAAGCAGGTCAGTATTACCACCTGAGCTCCGCCTCCTGTCAGATCAGCAGGGTCACTAGATTCTCATAGGAGCACAAACCCTATTGTGAACTATGCATGCAAGGGATCTAGGTTGTGTGATCCTTATGAGCAAATCTCTAATGATCAATGATCTGAGGTGAAATAGTTTCATCCTGAAACTATTCCCCTCCTGGCCTTGCCTCCCCTCAGGGCCCCCATCCCCCACTTCCCTGCCTTCTGTGGAAAAATTGTCTTCCACAAAACTGCTCCCTGGTGCCAAAAAGTTTGGGTACTGCTGCTGTATAATACTATTCCAAAAAAAGTCAAAATAGCAATTTTGTAAATATTTGTTACTTGATCCACCTTATTTTTTGTTCAAACTGGCTTGTGTGTTTAGACATAGCACAAGAGATAGAAATTGCCTGGAAAATTAATTTCTATTTCTAGTCCTTTTGTGGTCTGCTAAAGAAACAGTGATTTCAGGTGCTTGAACACAAGTAGCCCTTTCTCCACCCCATAAAGTAAGCTCACGTTCTTTTGATAGATGTTCCAGGCCCATATAAATTTTTCTTTCTCCTTTTTTTAAAATTATATGGTATGCTGATACAAAGAAAATGCTTGAGAATAATTTGTTTCTTAAGTTTTCAAATCCTTTCTATGCTCATTTTTTTTTTGTCCAGAATGCTTTTCCATCCTATCTATATCCCTAACTAACTCAATATTCCTGTCCTTCTCCACTGCTTTAATTATCTGAGATAGCATATAGAATAAAATTGAAGAAAACTGCCCTGCAATTATGAGAATAAAATAAATATAAGCCAGTGCCTGCTGCCTTTCACCTATACCTTCACTCCTCTCAGCACACTGCTTTCTGCTAATCATCACAATGACAACCATGCTGATTATTTGCCACCTCTATGAGTACCACATGTTCTGTGTCTTCACAGTGCCTGGGGTGCTTTTAGAACACAGGAAAACAGCTATAAGTGGCTTGTGTTTAGGCAGAAAATGTTCCCAGAAACTCTAGATGCAAAAACAGTTATTTTGTATTCCTGAAGACACTTATGATACTGCCTGAACCTTAATTATGCTTCCCAACATTTGCAAAATTAAAACCTCAAATTAAACATCTCATTAATGTAGCTCCTTTGCAATTCATTCATTCATTTCAAAAATGATAAAGGGGAAAAATTATGCATTTCAGGAGGTACTCGGTCACAATACCAACTCTCATTTATTGGAATGTCTCAGAAAATAAAAACTGCAAAGCCTGTTGTGGGAAGAGTGTGGAAAACAGGAAGTCAACCAAGTGAGTAAACATGAAATGGAGGATTATCCTTATTTGTGAGAAATCCATTCCAGCAAGAAATTGAATCAGGGGTTTCTGCATCTAAAGCAGTAGGGCTACTGATGGAACCTGGGAGAAATGACTTTATAGATGAGAAGTAGACTGGACTAAGGGCTATGGACAGCACGGTCTAGTGACTTGAGAACTAAACTAGGAGTCAGAGATGAGGAGTTAAATCCCAGTTCTGTTACCTGCTGAGTTTAAGTAATTTATTGTAATTCAGCAGGCTCATACTGAGCTCCTACCTCTGCCAGGCCCTAAGCCAAGTGCTAGGACTTTGTTCACACAATTAGATCCTTCTATTTTGCAACATCTACTTTTCCTCTGTACCAGATTATTCCCTTATCATGGACATCGGCTCTAGTAGCTCCCATCCTTCAAATCCCTCCCTGACCCACAGCCCTCTCCAGTTACAATCCAGTTATCCACTTATGACAGACTTATTATAAGTGGAAAATATCCTAAGTGGACAGTGCATTTAATATCTTGATAAACTTATTGTGAAGTCAAAAAATAATAAGCTGTACCATCCTAAATCAAGGAACATCTGAATGTTTTGCTCGTCTTATTTAAATTATCATGTACATTCAGCATAGTGATAACTTCTGACTAATTGAAAAATGCTCCCCTCTCAGCTCCCATAGCACCATTTGCTGCTGGCTTTCCTTTTTCCCTTTCTCAGGCCTTCTCAGTCTTCTCTGAGAGCACCCACTCCTCTGTCTTAGGTCCTCTTCTCTTCTCTTTTCTTTCTCCATAAATGATCTCATCTACTCCATAGCTTTAAAAGACATCCATTTGCTGAAACTCTCAAATGTATAATTTAAGTATTTGTCTCTTTCTGAGCTTAGATTTGCATTTCCAACTGCTTTCTGAAGGTCTCTTCTTAAATGTCTAACAGGCACCTCAAATTTAAAATGGCCACAAAAGACCTCTTGGTTTTTATTTCCCAAAAGCTACTTCCCAACTAACGTCTCAAAAATCTCACCTGTGTCTGCCTATTTCTTCTCTTCCCCTCATCTCCTATATGTATCTAGTACACTCTACCTAAACGAACAAACAAACAAAACCCACCAAATCCATTGCTTTCTCTCCATGTCCACTGTCACCATTCTATTCCAATCTATTTTCATCTGCCACTTGGAATGTCACCATAGATTCCCAACTGCTCTCTCAGCTTTCATTTTTGCCCTTTTCTCCCTAATACATTCAGAATATTCTAGTATTAATCTAATAAAATATAACCTCCATAAAGGCAGGATCTGTTTTGGCAACTGCAGTATCTCTAGTGTCCAAAAAAGAGTTGGCATATAGTATATATTCAATAAATATTTGTCGAATGAACAAATAAATAAAGCAGACCATGTTTCTCTCTTGCTTAAACATCTCAATGGTGTACTATCATATTCAAAGTAAGATTTCAGCTCAAAAATGGCCCACAGGACATACATGTTGTGGCTTTTGCTAAAGTTTTATTTTATTTTATTTTCTATCACTTTCATTATCCAGTATCTTTCAGTCACACAGTTTTTTTTTTTTTTCTGAAAAAAAAAATATTTTTTTCATTCCTACCTAGAGATTTTTCACTTGCTGACTCATTGTTTCTCTGGGATGACCTCCCACCCATATCTTTACCAGGATGGAGCTGCTTTGGATTATTCAGATCTCAGCTCAGATGTCACCCTCTCAGAGAAGGCTTTCATAACCAACAATCAAAATTAGTCTCTCTATTCCTAATAACTTACTCTCACATCTATACATTTTACAGCACTTACCATATCTAAAATATCCTTGCTTATTTATATTATTATCTGTCTCCTCCTGCCCTACCTCTCCTACCCACTTGTAATCTGTATGCTTCATGAAAGCAGAGACCTTTGCCATCTTACTTAATCCTATAACCTCAGTACTGAGCACAGTGCCTGGTAGATAGTAGGTGCACAATAAATCTTGGTAAAATAAAAAAGAAATGTTAAAATACAGTATTATCACTACTGCCCAAAGCACTGTGATGACCTCAATGAATATATCACTTCCAAAGAGTCATCTGAACCAGAAACATTTCAGAGTTAAATACTGACAATATTCACTCCTGTACCTTTTATAATTAGAGAATATAAGCCAATTTGCTGTTAAACAATCAAAGCAGAGTACCTCAAAATAAAGTCCAGGAAATATGATTTTCTCTGTATGTTAATGGGTAAGTCTAATTAATTTTCAGGATCCCTAAAAGTGAGAGATAATACTCAATCTTACCCAAACTTCTTTCATCAGAGAGTCTTTTTCCATGGCATATCTCACTTGACCAGAATTCCAGAGTTTTCCTTTAGGAAAACACTGAATTAAAGAATCCAGTGATTATAGGAGCTATTAAGATGCTCTCTACATTTTTCTCAAACTCATTCTTCCTAGTTTTGGACTAATAATGAGACCTTTTATTTTTGCTCTGCCAGTGCTATTCACTGCCCACCACCTTTCAAATGCCTCTAATATCATTATCCTCTCCCAGTGTCCTAGATTTTTTAAGGTAACTGATACTTTTGACATCTTGTACTATCTAAAATTGTCCCTTTTCTCTTATCTCCATGATTACCCCTCTCTCCTTTTCCTAATGGCTCCTAATCCTGTATTAATGTTTTACCCCCACTGCTATTTCTAATTGAACTCTCTACATGAAGCAGTCATTTAATCCCACAGCTATAACCTTTTGTTTTCCTGAAATTTACATCTAGCCCTTTCCAACTTCTAAAGGGTCTAAATGAATAGTTAATCATTCAACAGTTTTTCAACACTTTCTATTTATTAGGCTCTATGCTTGGTGTAATGGTACTAAGGTTAGCAAAATGGTCCTGGTCCTTTATCTTGCCCAGCCTACATTCTAAGTGAGGTGGCAGAATTTAAAAAATTCCAATAAAAGGAAATAAGTGTTAAGATAAGGAAGAAAACAAGTGTGATAGGAACACAGAAAGGCAGTACCTAACCTGGTCTAAGAGGAGAGGTGTATCAAACAAAGCTTCTAAAAGATACTAAGGTTCATGAAATTTCCAAATGCCCTCTACCATATTCTTCACAGTTTCCTATAAAGACGATTATTTAGCTGGCATTTCAAACAAAATGGTTGAAATCAGTTTCAACATCTTTATGTGCATCTTATTGTGTGCATCATTATCTACCCTGACAACAAGGCTGATTGACATCTTTCCATTTTTTCTTCTTCTCACCCTTACTTGGGATCAGTTACCAGATCCAGTCAATTTCACCTCTACCATAAATCTATAATCTTTAGATTCCTTTGCTTCCCCATGGCTTCCGTCTCAGATCCAACACTCATTACTTCCAGCTTGTGCTATTTTAATTTCCTCCTGACCTATGACAAATGCTCCTGTACTAAGCCACTCTCGATAACACTGCCAGAGAGTCTTGTATCTGTGGTCCGTTCCCTTGCAGTTAGCTGATACTGAGGTCGGGGCATGGTCTCTTCATCCAACAAAGTACTCTCAGTTGCATGAGTGCTTTGAGGATGGTTACATATTTGTGTTAGCTGCCTGTTGCAGGCAGCACATGAATGTCACAGATGGTGCACAAGAATTCCTAGCAAGAAGTTCCTGTACTGTGCTGGACTTCCCAGCTACTTATTGCCTAATTTGAAACCTGGAGGTGGGGAGACATTCCTGAGAGATGTTACTCTGGCAGTATGGAAGGTTAGTATGAGATTCTGTACCTGTAGTTTGATGGTATATTTTTCAAGAATCAAAAAATAAAAATAAATATAAAATACCAGGAAAATATTCAAATACGAGAACCGTTTTCCTTGTTATATTTTTCAGATAAGTCAGGAAGATAAATAAATATAAAGTTAAAAGTAGGATCATGTCAATTCTCAATTTTCAACCCACAAATTATTTCTGGTGACCTAATGTTTCCTTCCTACCTAATCAGATCTCAGGTGGCTGAGATAAGACGAAGTCCGATGTTGTGGATGAGATGAGGAGAGGGAGACTGATTAGTTGTGGTTTGACTGTTAAAAGGTATATTTTTAATATTGACCTTGGACTATTACTTTCTTTGAATTGTCACTGCATCTGCATTTTCCTCCTCCTCCTTTTCTACTGTTTCTTGCTATTTCTCGAGATGATTAATGTAAACGAAGCATATTGTGGCCATCAAGAGGAAGAATATTTGTTGGGTAGGAGAGTGGGAAGACAGAAAAAAATTATTATTATTTTTTTGTGACGGAATCTTGCTCTGCCACCCAGGCTGGAGTGCAGTGGTGCAATCTTGGCTCACTGCAACCTCTGCCACCCAGGTTCAAGCGATTCTTCTGCCTCAGCCTCCTGAGTAGCTGGGACTACAGGCACGTGCCACCACACCTGGCTACTTTTTGTGTTTCTAGTAGAGATGGGGTTTCGCCATATTGGCCAGGCTGGTCTCGAACTCCTGACCATGTGATCTATCCACCTCAGCTTCCCAAAGTGCTGGGATTACAGGCGTGAGCTGCCATGCCCGGCCTTAAGTGTTCTTTAAAGGTATTATTTGAAACTTACTTGTAACAAAGATATGAGAGTTGATACCTTAATAAACACACATTCAAACAAGTTATTTCTAGAACCATTTAAGATAAAGGGACCAAGAACTAACATTTATTGAATATCTACTATGTGCCAGACACTGCTAGCTATTTTAAAACACTATGAGGTAGATATTGTCCCTATTTTATAATGAAAAAATTGATGTTTAGATAACTTGTTAATCATTGCAGTGTTTTGAAGTGGCAGAGCTGGGATTACGCCTCGACACCGCCGACTTCAAAGTGCACAGTCTTTCTGCTATACTTTGGTTACAGGTTCTCTTTTATTTTTCCACTACTGTTAAAACTGCCATCTTGATTCCTAATCTCTGTATTGTTGACCAAAGCTCATGGTAAATTCCTTTATAAGAAATGATACCGAAAGCTTTTTTGGGCAAGCCAAGCCCAGCTTTTGAGACATGGGCTTCAATTTGGGAAGTCCCTATGGTTCTCTTTTTGAAACAAATCCTAGCTATGAAGCTTAATCTTCAAAGCAGGAATTTCTTGTGTATAAAGTTGTGTATTCTTGCTGATTATACAAACATTTGACCAAAATACGATTTTCATGGCACTTCACTAATCAAATGCTGAAAATATGAATTTTTAAATGTATTTGCTTGTTTCTTTTTTAATTGCTTTTTTTTGTTTCTTTGACCCAGAGTATATTCTTTGTTCTCACCATGGTAGGTTTTACATACCAGAAGATCACACTTTTCCTTAACATATTCTAAAGAATGTGAAGCACAATAGAAAACATGTATCATAAATTGTTTGTATTGTTCAATTGTTGAGACATTTGAACAAAGGTAAGCATAGGAAATTATACAATTACAGCTTCCTTTCAGCAAAAACTATCTGTTAAATGTATTTGCCAAATAATAAGAATGAATATAGATAATATATCCTGTGTAGCCTGTCTATAGAAATTTTAACATTTACAAGTAAACAAATGGCTCTCTGAAATTCCCAAATCTCCCTTGTCTTGACAATGAGTACATATCCTTAATATACAGTTAAGGTTAGGAAAGTAAATAAACTACTGTCCAAATGAGATCAATGTAAACTATATTTTTGTGAGTCATTTATAGTCATCAAGGGATGATTTAATTTATCACAAATACCTTCATCATGTTTATTTTGAAGTTTTAACTTTCACACTACCAATTTCTTTCTGTCAACTAATTTTAAATTGTCCAACCCAATTGTCTGAATTTGGGCTAAGCTGACCTTGGATCAGAGTACAAAAGAAAATATTTTTCACAGACCAGTTATTTGATATATAATTTTCACTTGTTGAGACTATGTAAAAGTGCCCCACAATTCTAATTTTGAAGAAGTCTGATTTTATATTTATTACACATGAATTATATTATTTATATGGCTTCCTTTCTTGAACTTGATTGTAAATTAATTAATTTATTGTATTTTTTCTGAGTTACTGTATCAAATTTCATTAGATCCCATAGATGCGTTTTCTCATAAATGATATTTTATAAAAGGAAAAACTTATTCTAGCTGCACTCCCATGCTCCACATTTCAGTGTTGCATATCTAGTAACACATTACTCTGAATAAATGGAATGATTTTAGGGTATTTTTTTTTTCTTTTCAGATGTTATATCTGCCAGTTTTCAATACCGAATAGGTCTGAAGTCTTCAATCTACCAGTTGTTTGATGATGTATTAGTTTGTTCTCACACTGCTAATAAAGACGTACACAATACTGGGTAATTTATAAAGGAAAGAGGTTTAATTGACTCACGGTTCCACATGGCTGGAGGCCTCACAATCATGGTGGAAGGCAAATGAGGAGCAAAGTCACATCTTATATGGCGGCAGGCAAGAGAGTGTGTACAGTGGAACTCCCCTTTGTAAAGCCATCAGATCTTATGAAACTTATTCACTATCACGCGAACAGCATGGGAAAGACTAATCCCCATGATTCAATTACCTCCCACTGGGTCCCTCCCACAACACATGGGGATTATGGGAGCTATAATTCAAGATGAGATTTGAGGGGGAACACAACCAAGCCATATCAGATGATATATAAATACTCTAGGCCTTTCCTTTGCCATCCAATTTATGCACTTTCATATTTGGCTAAGGAGTAGTTTCTGTCATTGAATATCTTTTGCATCAGACCAGAACCTACAAGAATAGAAAGTAAGTGCACAGTCTCAAAGGCACTCTCTCATCTTCATTCCTGTCAATGTTTATGGTGCTTGGACTGAACTCTTAACCTTTGCAGACAGCTATGTTGACCTCAGTGTGATACAGATTTGTATTAATCAATGCCATCTTAGTAAACCTTTTTTTCTTCCATTTCAGTTATGTTGATTTTTCTCCTTTAGCTGGAATTGTTTTTGATATCCTTGATGAAATTATTTGGCAGATGATTATTTCTCCCTTTTAAGGTTTTGAAAAGGACAAATACCTTTGTTCATGATTGGAAAGGTGCCAATTCACATTACTTTACATACCTCTTTCTAAGATTTTCACATTTTTGTATTTACCACCCATGTTAGGCAGTTACTTGTATCCACATGAGAAGGAAGAACTACATCTACTTAAAGACTACACTTTGATGAGTTTTAACAGTTATATACTCCTGTGAAACCACCATCTCAATCAATACAAAAAATATTTCTGTCACCCAAAAAGATTCATGGTCCCTCTTGCAATCAGTTCCTTTCTTATACCTCAGCCCTAGGAAAACACTAATCTTTTCAACTCTATTGATTAGTTTGCATTTTCTAAAATTATATACAAGTGGGATAATATGGTATGTACTATTTTACGTGTGCTTTCTTTCACAGGGCATAAGTGGAATGAAGGCAGAGAATGTTGACCATATTTGAACCCATAATTGAGATAATTCTGATCAATTAGGAGGAGTGAGGAGTAGCTGAGAAGTGAAAAGGATGGGTTAGATAAATTAAAATAATTTTTACTAATATGAGTAGAAGGCGCAATATATCGGTGCTGTTGAAACCATAAGGAATATTTAAAAAGAACAAAAATCCTTATCAGAGACCAACTTCTGGGTCAGCTAAAAATTAAAAGTTTTCCATTAAGGCATCCAATAATCACTATATTTAAGAAGCTGAACATCAACATGAAAGAAAATTGTGAAATGATTAATTTAGACATAAAAATTTAACAAGTTCAGGAAACGTTGCCACTGTTTTTTCAGGTTCACATGAATCTGATTTTAGTTCCCACATACTCTTTTCAGAGGAATATTTAAATAATTTGACTGTGACAAGCCAAACTGTTTTGAGACCTCATTGAAAGTCAAATGAAAACATTAATCAAATGCAAAAATATTCCAGTCAGGCAGAGAAATGCTGCAGGTTAGAAAATAAAATGTTGCCTGTGAGAAGGAAAATCAATTGATTTAGAAAAAGCAAGTATTGGTTCAAATTTACATGGTCAGTAGTGACTGGAAATCACTAAAATTTCAGGAGGTTGTATTTTTCTTCAAAAGCATCAGATAGTCTTGAGCTATAGCTACATTGCAAAACGAGTTTGTTTGACTAACTTTTCACCTAAGTAAAACAGAAAATCAGATCAGTCAAACAACTGATTGTCTTTCCCTTTCTCAATGTTTTTTATAGACAGGCTTTAGTGACTAGCATGCAAATAATTATCTACAGCACAAAATAGCCAGTGAAGTGACTTGTGGAATAGCGTGTTAACTGAGCAAAAGAATGACTTTCACACTCTTAAATGCCACAGAATTGTTCAATATTAAATGAGAACTACCTTCTCATTTCAGCTATGAATTCTAGAAAGTACAGCTCCTTTGGTAAGGTGATCTGAAAAATACATTGCATTGCTATTCAGTCAGTGCTGCTCCTGTTTTGTGGGGCCAAATGACTATACATCCCTATATTTTGGATTATCTGACTACTGCTCCTGTTTTGTGGGGCTAAATGACTATACATCCCTATATTTTGGATTACCTAACTATCTAGTGTGGGTAATAACCTTAGTCTGTCACTTACCAGCTTTATCACCTTGATGATTTGCAAAGTCTCTTTTTAGCCTTTTTCTGTCATTATGTATTCAAAACTGTCATCATATAGAGCTACGAAGATTTAATTAGATGATGTCTGTAAAGCATTGAGTTCAATACCTGGCATAAAGAACATTAATATATGTTATCCTTATGTTCCTTGATTATTATTAATTCATTCATCTGACAAATATTAATTGAATTTTTATTAGGCCCCAGTCACTGTACAAAGCACTGAGAATAAAATGGTGAAAAATCCACAGCTCCTGTACCAATTAAGCTTAGTGTGTAGTGGGAACACTCTCAAGTTCATGAGCAATTTTAATAGCATGAGAAGAGCTCTCCTGAAATAAGCAAGAGTCTGATGTGCTGTGGGAACGTGTAGGAGGGCTTCCTGCAGGAAGCATTTGGGATAGACAGGAGTTAGAAGGAAAGTTTTATGTAGGAAGTGTGAGGAGGGGCACAGAGAAGAGAGAGGTAAGGCAGGGGCGAATGTTTGTTTCTGAGGGAATAGCATGTATTAAGAGCTATAATAAATGAAGCTTTTCAGATGAAGGCTATAGAGGCAGTTCCACCAAGAAAGCCAGAAAACAAAATAAGAACAAAAAAACTATTTTTTTTCCTCTCTATCTCTTACAGTGCTGAAGAACAAGCTGGGCAAGTAATAGCTCTTTAGCCTCACTCATATTTAGGAAGCAAAAAAGAAGAAACTTTGTCAAACCCACAGAAAATTAATAAAAGTTCAATGCTAAATGTCTGCCTGCAAGGCCACCCATATCTCAACAGAAGAAGACTCAGAATGTCTTTCACATTCTTTGTATGAAAAGAAAAAAAAATAAATTAAAGAAAGAGAAAGAATTCGAAGCCTGTAATCAATCCTTTCCTTTAAAAAACCCAGCAATTCAGGAGGTCTGCCAGAGGCTGTCTTTCAGAGACCATGGACAGGAAAAAGCTTATTAAAATGTGCTCCATTCCCAAAGAAAGAGGTCACTCAAGATCCCCAGACCCTTAATTCTGAATAGATTTAATGAAAGCCAACTCTATTTTAAGAATTTAGAAGGGGGATTTCCCTCCCAAAAGAAAAGAAGGCAGACATCGTCAATGCTCTAACACTATTTCATCTATGGCACCAGGCATGCTTTTCACTAACTTTCTGTAGGTTGCTAAAACCATTAAATGAGGGTTTAGTGACTGAGAATACAGTTCTTCACATACAAGGGTTGAAACATAATTGATACAAAGACCATCCATCCAGGATTAAAGAGTTCTAATCATTCTGTGAAGCTTGCATGCTCTTTCCTCCATGCTGGCCAAAGAAACACTGCATCTTTCAGAAAGGGACTATGCTGTTTCCCACATCATTTAGTAACAACAAAACCTTTCACCTTCAGTTACAGAAAGATAATCTAGACAATTCTGCAAATAGTACTGATGCAGCAGCTGGATACAAAATGAATCTTAGTCCAAGACTTTCTGGTAACCCTGCTTTATGTAATTAATATACATTGTATACAAATATCTCTTGTAGAATCTTTCTCTAAAATCCTCCATTGACTGTTGTCCTGGTACCCTTATTAATCACAAGGGTATTTCTCTGAAAAGGTAGACATGGACATCATTATTTCCATTTTGTAAATCAGAAATCTGAAGCAGAAAAACGTCAAGTGACATAACAGCAACACAGTAAGAACATGAACAGAAATGACAAAAACGATTGGGAATTGTCTCTTGGGAATCAAGAAGGTGTGATAGGATGAATTCTTCCTTTTCTTTCACTACTGAAGGAAGGATAAGGGACAACCTTCTCAATGCTAATTTTGAAAACATCCTCCCTGGTTGTTTATGGTCGGAAGGACAACTGCTGAGTTGAGTCGCTGAGTGCTACTTGAGTATGGAGAAGAAAAGGTGCCTAACCACATAGGTGCTATACACATCCTCTGCAAAAATAGAGCCTCTCTTACTTGGATTTTTTAGTCTCTGGAATGTGCCTCTGATGATACTTCCCCTTCTCTGCCATTATGTTTCCAAATAAATGATGGTTGAATGTCTAAGTGGATGGTGTTTAAATTGCACCTTTAAGTTTTGTGAAGGAGCCCTAGGAAGAAGAATCACTGAGAAGGATCTTGGATAATCAAATAACCTTGCTAACCCTCAGCTACATTTTTAATCAAATTCTATTCCAGATCTGCTTCTGTCTAATGGGAGTATCAGACTGAATCCCTGATTCAAGTTCGAACCAAGAAGGAGTGAGAGGTCTTAATGAAGGCAGTAATCTGTTATTTGAATCCCCTTGACCTTCTCTATAGAAAGAGATCTACAGTAAAACAATCCAATTATTTCCCAGATATTTAGGGCAAGAAGAAATTATCCATCTGAGATATTATAAGCAAAGTTTGTGTAATACAATAAAAAAGGAGAGCTAGATCATTAGAAACATTTAATTCAGGAGGGCAACTAGGGCATGCAAGAAAATTTAATAGTGAAAAGATTCTTTCAAAAGAATAAAGAAGAAAAATAATGCTAATAATGCTAATGTATTTTCTCATTTAAATCCAATAAGGTAGGCATTTAAATATAACCGTCTTGGAAATTAGAAAACTGATATGTTAAATAAATTGACCAAGGACACAGGTAAAATGTGGCAGAGCTGGGATGTGAACATGCTTAGTCTGGCTTCAGAGCCCATGCCCTCAATTAGTTCTCCTGTGGTCTTCCAATAGGGTGATAGCCCACATCAACACATATCCCCAGAGGCATCCATGCTGTAGTCCCAGCCAGAGAAGATTAACATTATTTAGCAACTTTCTTCCAAATAGGGAGGATTTTGAAATAGAAAATATTAAATGAGACTTTAAAAAGGTTTATAATTATCTGTATCTCTTTTTCAAGGCCAAATTCAAAGTATAGCTAGCTCTTGGAAATTCAATTAGAAAGAAATTTCCACTTATTAAGATTGTTTCTCATTTATTAGCTAGAAATTTTGGCTCTGGGTCCCTAGTCAGGTTGCACTCAATTAAACTCCAGAATCTTAAGAACACAACAACACAAATCAATCTCAGCAAGCAAGGGTTGAAAACGATCAAGTGAGAAATGCAAAGATTACCACACGGCAGCATTAATATCATTATTGAAAGGTTAGCTGCTTAGGAAATCGACAAGGTGCCAAGAGGGCATTCACAGTGCCTCCCAAGAAATGACAGCAGAGAAGAAACGAAGCCAAACAGAGAAAAGCTTTTGTTGACATTTTCAAAAGCCAACTTTATTCAGGCCATATCCCCAAAGAATAGAAAATGGCAATGTAAGAAACCAGTAACACCAGAAAATTGCAGGCCAGTGAGTTCACCACCAGTTACAGGAAAGCATTTGAAAGGTTTTAGAGGATCAGGAGGGGCGTCGCTTCTCCCTTCCACGCTCAGTCTGTGGGTGAGGGAAGGTGACATTGTTACAGGGAAGGTACAGTTACTACACTAGCTTTGAGCATTCGCACCGTGTGAGTGTTGTATTAAGGAAAGAGGCTGCAGAGTGAACCACTTCAACCACAAGAACGCACTGGAATAAGAAATCCTGTTGCCAGGTTCCAGTGTGGAGTAGCACTATTTTTATAGCAAATAAAAAGTAAATGTTGGTATCACAGGATTTCTAGTTTTGGTCAAATTAGTACCTTTCTGTGCTGTTATACAGATACATTTATTTGCACACACACATCGTCTTGTGTAGCATTTCAAATGGCATACAGAAGATGTGAGATTGGGGAATTTGTCTGTCTGGGCTGAATGAGGCAAAGGTTCTGATGGGAGCTACTGTAAGAGATGGTAAATTTGTCCAGGTTTATGCAAGCAATATGATAGTGTGGGGAAAACGAATGACTTTTTCTGACTTAAATATACCTGTTTTCATTTAAAGGGAGTGTGTCTAAGGGAATTTACTTAATGGGGTGTTAAGTAAGAGCACTATTTTTAGAATTAGTGAATGCAGCCAAAATTAAATGAGACCTAATGAAGGCAGATGAGAGAAGAACAACATTTTAACTGGCCCTGGGAGGAAACTTTAGCTATTTCTGTAGGGGGACAAAAAGAGGACAACTCAGGACTAAAGGACATTCTAGTAGTGAAGTATAGGGGGGAGAATATTAACCAAAGTGAAATGTCATGAGAATGTTTGGGACACAGTTGGCCCTCTGGAAACTATGAGCATTAGTTGAGGAGGCAGGGATGAATCTACCCTCAGAGAAAAACCAGGAAGAGTTGGATAGTGAATCTCTGTGGAAATAATGGGTAGAAACTTGAGTCAGAGAGAACTCACTGTTTCTTCTGGAGGTTCAGGGAGCTGAGGACAGACAGACAGACTGACTTCATAATATGGAAACTGAGCATGTCAGAAATGGGGATAGAAATTATGACTGGACACCAACAACTGAGTGCAGCTCATAAATAGGATTAGAGTAATTTGTAGAACTAAGTGGTTAAGGAGCCCCTTCTGTTGGGTGTGGTACAAGGTTCTCTAAATACAGTGGCCATAGTCTTTTTATTTTAATGTTTACTCCTGAAGAAAAAAAAGTGTGTGTGTGCACGCGTGTATGTGTGTTTACTGACATATAGTGCATGAGATTATGACAATGTTTTAAAATGTATATAGCCTATTTCATACTATTATATTTATATAGTTATATGTTTTTCCTCTTGAGCCATATTTCAATTCAGGGACATAGTCATAATGAGGTTTTTCTTCTTGGACCACATTTTGATTCATAGACATATGTTGCCACACTCCCGAAGCTATTCTCATGCTTTTAAATTAACAAAAGTGAATGAGAAGAGTTATTTCAAAATTAATTCATATATAGCATGCTTTATTAGTTTTCATTCATTTCCCAATTACTGCTATTAGTTCATAAATTGTGAAAATACATTAATAAACTAAAAATATTTAGTATGCAACTAACATTATATTTGTATAACTGATTCATGCAAATCCAGATCAGCCTTCTTAATTATAACCATTACTCAGACACCTATTACCTGTTATCACCAGTATACATAGGGTCAATGTAGCACAGACTTCTGGCTGACCACTAAAACTCATTTCCTCTTCTTCTAGGCACACAGCTAGACTACATTTCCCAGGACCTCATATGGTGCCACCAAGACAGAGCTGACTGTATCACCCAATGCCAAGCCCTCAGCGTCACTGTCAAGTCACATTGGTCATTATGAATTGTGTAAATGCCCTTGGGGATTAGCTGAGGTGATGAAATGAAATATATATATATATATACACACACACATATATATATATACACACACACACATATATATATATATACATAAAATAAAATTAAACTGACAACAACAACAAAATGTGTGCCATGCTAATGCCTGGCCCATACAACATGTCATGTACATCTTATATATTCTTGCCTCATTAGTGCTCACTTGAATTTGGTTGACCCCCTAGAAGTCACACGTTGAAGATGGGTCCTGAGTAACATCATGGATAGGGACCGCCTCAACAACCTGTTCATCCACACAATCAAGATGCAAATTTCAATTGTATTGGAACCATTATACGTTATGGACTCTATCGTTACAGCAGATAAACTACCCTAACTAATCTGAATTTCATATTGTAAATATTAATAAATTATATAGCTTAGTTTTTTCATTACTCAAAGCAGTAATAAAATTGAATCTGATTGCAGTTGATTGCTTTTTTAAGAAAAATTTTAACTTGAAAATCTGAAATCAGACTACAATTTTGGACATAAACATTTCAGAACTACAGGTAGCCCTAATCCCTAAGGCATCCATTGTATATTATGAATTAACTTTTCTTCTATGTACTCCAAATGATAGTGATTATTTCTCACGCTGAGGAGATTTGAAAATCATCCCTGAACTCACCCTCTGTAGAGCTGACTTCTTTCTTCTAGTTTTAAAAGGCTGGAAGCATTACAAAAACATATGGAAATGTGTCTGTTTATATGGGCATTTATATATAAATATGTATACTTATATGTGCATTGATATAATAGTGAATTAAAAAGACAGAGATCCACAAACCCATGGTACCCATGGCACAGAATAGGTCCAAAGATCTAGCAGTTTCCATGGGAGTTGTGATATCTGTGCTAGGCTCCTTGGGAGCAAATTACTTAGAATTCGTGGGTGATATCAGAAAGTTCCCAGGAGTGTAGAATCTACACAGATAGCCGAAACAGAAATAAAAGTTTTAATATCAGACAACCGCAGTGCACACTGCAGTTCATGTGGGTATTCAAGGCTATAAACCCTAGACTAATATAGAATATGTACACATATATATGAATCCTTCTCTGTATATGTGTATCTATTTATTACATATAATTCTGTATTATATGGGTATATAGTACTTACATAAACCATGTGCAATATAATTGTCTGGTATTGAAACTTTTGTATCTGTTTTGGCTACTTGTGAAGATTCTACACTCTAGGGAATTTTCTAGTGTCATTCATAAATTAGAAGTTATTTTCTCTGGAGGAGCCTTGTATGGTACAACTCCCATGGAAACTGCCAAATCTTGGGACCTATTCTGTGCCATAGGTACCATGGGTGTGTGGATCTCTGTCTTTGACATTCATTACTGAGTAAGTCAATACACAAATGTACAAATGAATGAATAATTAGACTGACTTTAGGGTGATTACTTTGAAAACATTTGGAGTTACGTTGTGACTTGATTCCCTAATATTCCCACTTTACTCTGGCAGCAGAGAAGAATGAAGTTATACGGCAAATGATCAAGAGGAATAATTGACATCAGACTAAAATGTGATTCTCAACCTTGCCTAGATATTGGAATAACTTGAAGTGCTCTCTCTCCAAATATGATACGTAGGCCCCAAGACTGGAGATTCTGATGTAATCAGCATCAGGATTTTCTTAAAGTTCTCTTAGATACTGTGCAGCCAAACTGAGAACCACTGCACTAGAACAATGTTTCCTCTCCTAGATCATAAGAATTAATTGGTAGTCTTGTTTAAAAGTGTAGATTCTCAGGCCCAACGTAAGACAAGCTGAATCAGTCAGTCCCTTCAGTGTCTTTGAATCTTTTATTTTTTTTTTAATGAAGGCCCCCAAATGATTCTTCAGGAAGGTTTGTAAATGCTTCCTTAGGCTCTATGCTCTGCTGGAACAAGTGTTATGATCTGTCCTTCTCACCTGTATCCCTATGGCATAGCATAGACCCTAGATCATATCATGTATTCAATAAGTATTTGATATTATTTAATTAATTGACATTTTTCAAGTGCAAATGAGTAAAAATAATTGATAAAATTTAAAATGCTACTTGTGATGACTGGTTTTATACTAGAGAATCACAGATACAGGGTTGTCAAGGATTTCATAAGAGTTTTAATGGGTTCTCTTGCAGGACTTTTATAAGTATGGTAATATAATCAGTTAATTGGTCTGCATACAGGTCTTCAGAAGTCTCCTGAAGATGATATTTGCCAATGGATGCAGAATTCTTTCTGTTTAAGCACTTATTAGAAAAGTCACAAGTTAAAGAAATAGCTGGGAGAGGGACTCTATAATACATGGAATTTGAGGAACACAAATTAGAAAATTAACAATTTGTTTATTTTACTTAATTGCTGTGTTTTTTTACATGCAGGAATTTTATATTTTGCATTCAACTGAGAGGCAAATGCATATATCAAATTAAAAGCAACTATTATAATTTTCTATCAATAATATTTTTCTTTGGCACTTCCTAAAATCTTCACTATTTGAGTTAAATGTCATCTTCAAAATTAAGATTTTTTTAGCTCATAACAGCTCTGTCTTTTTAAATTACCTGTCATTTGTCATTGGAAAGTTGGCTATTTTAAAATTATCACTCATTATTTTCCTTTATACCCACTAGAATAAGCTGACAGTCAAAAAAGGTGAGTCCTTCTCAGATCTAGACCCCAAACTAATTAGTTATATCATATAAAAAAAACCTCTGTATGTATGAGAATATCGTTGTAACCCTTCAGTGGGTTCTCCTTGCCCGGTGCCTAGATAGATTTGATTTATCAAGACAGGAATTGCAATAGAGAAAAGTTTAATTCACGCACAGCCAGCTGTACAGGAGAGAAGAGTGTTATTATTACTCAAATCAGTCTCCTCAAAAACTTGAGGATGGGGGTTTTAAGGAAAACTTGGTGGGTAGGGGTCTGAAAGTGGGGACTGCTGATTGGTTGGGTTGGAGATGATATCATAGGGTGTCAAAGTTGTCCTCTTGATGCTGAGTCAGTCTCCTGGGGCCAGGAGACCAGATGACACAGTTTATCAGTCTGGGTAGTAGCAGCTGAGCCATCCTGTACAGCATCTGCAAAATATCTCAAGCACTGATCTTAGGTTTTGTAATAGTGATTTATCCCCAGAAGCAATCTGGGGAGGTTTCGAATCTTTCAGTCTCCAGCTATGTGATTCCTAAACCATTATTTCTAATCTTGTGGCTAATTTGTTAGTCCTATGAAGGTAGTGTAGTCCCCAGGCAGGAAAGAGGTTTGTTTTGTGAAAGGGCTATTATTGTCTTAGTTTCAAGTTCCTCCCAAAGTTATTTTGGCCTATGTCCATGAATGAACAAGAACAGCTTGCCGGTTAGAAGCAAAGTGGAGTCAAGTCAGATCTTTCAGTCATAATTTTCTCAGTTGTAGTTTTTGCAAAGGTGGTTTTAATTGTGGAGTGTTTTTCCATCCCCAATATTAAAGGGAACAAATGAGGGATTAAGAGTAATAAAAAATGCATTTTGTATGGTGCTTCACAGTTTATAAAATGATTTCATATACATATTTCATGTGAATGCCATGTGCACTTTGTGATGGAGGTTATCACTATTTAATTCCTTACAGTGTTAGTATAACATATAATACTATATCTTTATAGAAGGAGAATATCATGTATTTGATCCATGTATGTTTGCAGTGATGTTTCTGCTTCAGTGTCAAACAATTTGAAAAATATACTTTTCCAAGAAAAACACACAGCTCCTAGTATTAAGTAAAAAATTTAAATCCTTTAAGCTATAAATAATGACTAGCAAATTCCAATGCCACAAAATTAATGTATAAATTAGACCAAATATAAGTTGGTAGGTGGTGAGGTCTACAGCAAATTAGAGAGGTACATTCCTGCTTGAATTATGAACATTTTCAAAATATTTAAACACTATGGGCCAAACAAAACCTATCTGCATGCCTCCTATGCAACATCTGTTCCACACCAGCAGAACATGGAGTGTGAAAGAAGAAATAAAGCAGGAACACAGAAGCATAAGATGATATGAGAAATTGTTTGGGTCACAGGAATTGACTTTTTAAAAGATTAAAGTACAGAGAGTAAGGTTGATAAATATTGCTGATGCCCATTCAATATCATCAGTACGCTCCTTCTATCTCTCTCTTCTCACATGGTTTTGCTGTTGTTGTTACAGTAGAAGATACAGAATACTACAGACTTAGTCTCTTTAGTCAGTTTCCTTATCTGTAAAATGGAAATAATAACAACTATCCCATAGAGTTGCGTGGTTAAATGAAAGCATGAAAAAGGCTTAGCAAAGCTCCTTTCATATGGTGATAAATAAATGGTAGGTATTATCATTATCATCATTTACACTGAAAATAACTACTTTCTTACTCCTTCCTTGAACTTTTCCTTAGTATATATAGTTGGCCCTCTAAATTCATAGGTTTCACTTCTGTGGATTCAACTAACCATGGACCAAAAAAATTTTTTAAAGATTGTGTCTGTACTGAAGATGTATAGACTCTTTTTCCTTTGTCATTATTCCCTAGACAATATAGTGCAAAAACTATTTACAGAGCATTTACATTGTACTAGATATTATAGGTAATCTTGCAATGATTTAAAGTACAGGAGAGGATGTGCATAGGAAATATGCAAATGCTACAGCAATTAATACCAGGGACTTGAGCATTCTCAGACTTTGGTATCCTTGAGAGGTCCTGGAACCAATCCCCTGCAGATGCCAAGGGACATTTACTGAAGATCAAAATTAACTTTCAGAACTGGATGGTAAAAACCCTCAGCTGGCTTTGCTTGCCATGGGAAAAGTAGAGTTCTTTTTTTTCACTCAAATAATTGCAACAACCACAAACTCAAATATAAAAGTGCCCCATCCTGTGGGCTCAAACATCCTTTTCCCTTTAAAATTATAAAAGTTATTGGGCAAGTTGGATGCTATACACAAGTAGTCATACCAATTAGGTCATTGCTTCATGAAATGACACTCATAGAAATGCCACAAGAATTTGGTTCAGTTAAAAAATATTAGACATCTTCTCTGTGTAAGACACAATGCTTAGTTCAGAAAATGTGAGATGAAGAGAGCAGTCTCTGCCCCTGAAACCCTGACTTGCCCAGGCTAATGGGGAATATAAAAATATAAACACATCATGTCAATACAAATGCAAATAAGTGTATGAGTTTCCCAATCTCTGATGTGCATCTTTCTCTCTACTTCTTTGAGTGAGACTTTCTAGGTACCATGCTAAAGCAGAGGTTAGTATGCTGTGAAAAGCCTGAGAAAAGATTAATGCCTGTTCTTCAAACTCTACGTTTAGCTCCACATAGGCTAAGAAGCATTCTACTCTACTTTCATCTTTGACTTACTTGAAATCCTCTGAAAGCTGCTCTTTCATCATTTTGACCCTTAATTATTTTCTATATAAAGTGGAACTCTAGTTGCTTTCTGGGCATATGTCTTATTTGCCAAGTAGTGCAGTAAGCTCTCTGAGGGAAAGGACCCAGGCTCTTTTGAGCCATGTAGAATGCTACATATGCATGCATCTGAAAAACAATGTGTTGCTGTTGCTACCAGATTAAAGATTGATAGAAAATAGTCTACAAATAATTGATACAATAGTTTGGGACTCTGTCATAATGAAGGCACCTACAAAATGGTGTTTCATAAGATTTAAAAACTTTTTGATGCAATTAAGCATTTAGGTTAGATTAGAGGCAGCAAAAATTGTAGATATAAACTTATATCAGCTATATAGTAAAGGTTCTGTTTTTATTTTAATCAACATTTATATTTTTGGTCCTGCCTGACAACTGGTGGTAACAACTTGCACATAACTCAGGGCAACAGAATATATAATGGTCCCACAAATGAAGAGTTACAGCTAGAGAAAACTTGCAATGATTACTTATTGCAATGATTACTCATTTGTTTTAATACCATGTGCAAAAATGTTTGGGATGGAAAGATAATACTCTTAAAACTCAAAATCATCTGTTTATATTATGCTAATTTATCATCTAAATCTGTTTCTGAAATAGTTAAATGTTTGTTAACGTAAATGTTTGGTTTGAAATTAAGAAAGGTAAAGAACTAATAGCTAAAAATTAAGAAATGACTTTTATGTGAAAACTAGTAAATAATTATAAATAGATTGAGACTTATATACATTTACTTTCAATATTTAAGATTCTACCACTCACGTAACTGATTTATCTCTCCTATCTTTCATATCTATCTGAGAAGAGAAAAATAGCTGAGGGCAGTCTGAGCTGTATGAGCAACACAAAATTTATCAGGCCCAGAGAGACATGAGCATGGGACTTTAGTCATGTCTCCAATCTCCATTTCCCTGGGGCAATAGTGTAAAGGCATTTTGTTCCTGACTAGCTGTGTTACCCATTATCTTTATGTTCCTATAATTTTTGATTAAAGAACAAGGTACAACCAATCAATAGTTTATATTATTTATGTAAATTCTTTGTAAACAACTTAAAAACTGCTTTTTTTTTTTTTTTTTCTTAAAAACTATCTTGTAACCACTGCTAATTGGAGTATGTATTCAGGACAACTTGAATCCATGCTCATGGGTAATGATCCTCAAGCTTTGAGCTTGAATAAACTCTGTATTTTGTTATTTAAAGTTGACATGTCTCTTCCTTTCATATCCACTGCCACCGGTGAAATTCTGCTTTTCGTTACTTCTTATCTAGATTACTGCAACAACTGCCTCACTAGTTTCTTGACTTTCCCTTCAAGTTGATATTTTACCAGATGCTGGATTCATCTTTCAATAATATAGCTCCAAATTTGTGACTTTCAGCTCAAACCTCTTTATGGTCTCCTTACAGAAAAAAAAATCTGAAATACCTTAGTAATAGCATTCACTGGTGTCTGTGCTCTTTTTCTATTTTTCTATACTTTTTTCCAGTTGTCCACTTCTTACATTATACACATTACATACATTTATACACTTTGTATACTAAAATGAAACTATAGTTCCTATATATACCTTTAACTTTCTAATCTCTATGCATTTTATTATGTCTTCCCTAAGCCTATAGGATGCTCTTCCAAACTCTACCCATCTTTCAGGACCAAGCTCATATGTCATCCCTTCCATAGAGTTGTTGTTAGAATCCTCAGAAGCAATTAATATTCTTGTTCCTGAAATTTTTGTACTAAATCTTGTATATAACTTATTATTTTATACCTCAAATACATTTAGGTAAATATTTTTCTCCTCTACATAGAGTGTGAAAACTCCTTGAATGTAGTCTATGAACGTCCCACTTTGTAAGCTCTACTGTGCTGAAAATAGTCTTTAAACATATATGTTCAAACATAGTTGTTGACCAAATGACTGACTAGAGTAATCAATATTTACTAGCTTCAGAACTGTAAACCTTCTATAAAGGACCATATACACAATCTATTTGAATCTTATTGACTATCATAAAATGAAAGTGATTGATGTGGAATAATCTGACTTGCTTCATAAACTAAATCAGTGTTTGTCCAACTATTCTCTACAGCACCTTTGGGCTTCCACAGAGGTGGTGCAGGAATCTCTCTCCTTAGCAGTGGGAAATGGGAAGTAAATAGAGTTTTCTCCTCCCCACTTTACCTTCACCCAACACTGCTCCATTTTGTATATTGGCCTTTCCTATAAGACTTTACTCAGAGAAAGTTTTCACTATTTAGGAAAAGTTTTGAGGTCACTTGGGGTTCCACCACTGGAACACTCTGATTTCATATTTGTTTCACATGAAATCCTCTTTACCTGATAACTACGTAAATAAGCTGTTGTGGTTAAGCTGAATTTACGGTAGCACAAAGTACGTTTCAGATAATTTTATATCAGGAGCTACTCCAACACTTCACTTTATAGGAGACATATCATTTTTTAATAGCCATTTAGCTCACTGCTTGATGTGACCTTACTGACCTGGGAACTAGTTAGCTGGTGCATGTTACAGATATTACTATATTTGTGAATATTCTTCATAGATTTAAGAGATCCCTGAGAAGCAGTTATACAGCTTTCTACTCCTTAAAAGACAATGACAAAACTTTCTATCACCTAAGCTTATGGTAGCCTGTCCTCTTAACCACAGAGTACCCTGATCTGCAATAAGTCTAAAATGTATCTTCACTGAAATCTGTCTTAAACTCCCAGTTAGTCATACCCTTCTGAGTTCATTATTTAGGAAAAAAATACCTGTTCAAGTCACGATGTATAATTGGCTGTGTCAGGTTGTGAAGGTACTCCATGCCTTTGGCAACATCTACTGCAATAATTAATTTAGACTGCAAATCAAGAATCCTAGAATTTAAAAATAGATTTAACAGAGATGAAATGGTCAAAACGAATATCAAAAAAGCAAATGATGTGTGAGAGTTGTTATTTTATATCATCTTAATCATTTTTTGTTTCTTGAAGGTTAAGCTAGAAATTCAACAAATCTGAATAGCTTTCCTACATCAGAAAATGCTTAATTATGAATCAATTAAGATATACTGCATCTCTTGTTTAAGATATTATACTTGGTTTTATAATTTATTTATAATACTATACTTAATTTCTTTGTAATATTGTAAAATGAAATCTATTTTAATCACTGTATGAAACTACATTCTAATTACTATATGCATAAACTCAGAAAGTGAATTCACATTGGATTTGTGCAAGATCACTTTTTTAAAAGTTTATTTTATTCTGAGCTTACATATATTGTCTTTATCAGTATTTCAAATTTAGCCTAATTATTTTAAGCTCCAGTTTCCAATTTAAATTCCTTAAATTTGTTATCTTCAACTGAATTTCTGCTAAGAAAGCATAAAGTATTTCTATTCATTGAAACAGTTATTAGGCATAAATTATTAGCGATATTAAAAATGACACACTTGCTAGCAGCACTCAGATTTCAAAAGGTGAAGGCTCATCCAATGGGAAACCCTCTGAAGTATTGCAAGAGTAGTTTCTATGGAATGTCCAAGGATAAATCAGAACAAAAGACCCATACCTCTTCTGCTCATGAAGGAGGGAGAACAGAGAACCCCCTGATATGTATTGAGTGACAATGGCAAACTGGCTGGGATCATTCAAGCAAGCGCCCACAAACTGAATTACGCAGGGATGATTGAGCTGGCAGAGAATGGACACCTCTCGGCAAAACATATCCACATCTGACTTGGAGCAGTAGGTATTGGCTCGATAACTGGAAATGGCAGCAACAGAAAATCTTCAGTAAACAGATGGATCCAAACAAGGGGCTTGCCATGCACATGCTTCTCAAAGGTCACAATTCCACCTGGATGTTAAATTTTTTCATTTGCTTGCTTACCGTTTTATAGCCACTATTTTATTTCTGCATCGTCCTTTATATACTTTCCCAAAAGAACCTACAATTGTTTAAAATAAATAAATAAACACATATTAACTTAAACTCATTCAACTAAACTGGACCTTTATTTATTTATTTTAGGTTACCTGAGCCAATAATCTCATGGAACTCAATTTCTGAGAGCTGAAGATGGAAATGTGAAGGCAATCCAGCTCTTAGGAGGAGAATATCTGCCTTCTCTGCAAACAGAAATTGTCATTTTATTTTTTAAGGTAAAAACCACACACATGGATGTGTATACACGTGCATATATATATTTAACTAAAAACATAATTTCCTAATAACATTTAATTTTTAATTTTCCAACTGTAATTGACTACTTAAAGATGCTAAAACCTTAACCCAAATGATCCGTACCCCCCTGCATTAAAATCATGTTAGTTCTATGTCTTGATTACTCACTCCTTGTTACCAGGGCTAAGGGTCTATTCCTGATCTGGTTACCAGGGCTAAGGGTCTATTCCTGATCTGGTTACCAGCACTAAGGGTCTATTCCTGATCTACTCACTCCTTGTTACCAGGGCTGAAGGTCTATTCCTGATCTATTCCTGCATGACATGGCAACCCTGGAGTCCAGTCCGTATCACATTATGATAAAGGTTCTGATCTGGTAACTCTCTTCAGTCTATTCCAATAGGCTTAGCCAAATATCCATAAACTAACCTCAAAGGGATGCCAATTAAATGACAGGAAATAAGCGTATGAATCATTCTAAGGAAACACTCATTCTACATTCTAAGGAAACTATTTGGAATTTAAATTCCAAATAGTTAAATATATATTTACATTTGAATCAAAGTTTTTACTTTCCTGGTCCAATGTTATTCATTTCTGTGTGAAGCATACATTCAAAAATGGTCCCAAAGTATTACTTATTGGGGATATTTTGAAAAATAATATATATTTTTTCACATATGTTTTCTAGTCCCAATTCTCCTTAAAGAAATATTAATATTTATAATTCATTTTTATAAAAAACAGAAACATCTAAACAGTCCAGTGAGAATTTGATTTTTCTTTAATAGTCATGTGAAATTTTCACTGTTATTATATCTTTATGCACTGAAAGGAGATAAAGGGTAAGGTTAATTATGAAAAGAACGGTCTGTCAATAATATTTGTTGTGCTTGTAAAATAGTCATCATTTGTAATATGTAAAACAAAATTGAAAATTACATTTGAAGCAATAGTTATCCTTAGTAATTAAATATAACAATTGTCCCAGATTATAAGTACCTTTTGTCATGCTTTTAATCTTCCCCAAGGGTGATGGAACAGACACATAGGAGCCATCTAGAAATTAAATTATATAATAGAGTTGAAAGTAGCGATCATTTTTTTCTACATAAAAGTTCAACATTATAAAAATAAGCAGGTGACGAAACGAAGTAAAACTATCGCTTCAGGCCCAAATCTTTCTCTGGATACTGAAATTGTACTGCAAGTGTTTATTTAGAAAGTGCATAAAAAGATTTTTTAGAAAATCCAAGTTGTAGCAGACTCTAGCAGATTTAATTTGTCTCTGGATATGAGTATTCAGTAATAGATTACTGAAATGGAAAATGACTGCTCTCAGCTTATCCAGGCCTTCCTAGTCATGCACAAGCCTCATAAACATCCAGTCTGGGAAATGTTAAACTTGGAGGAGCTGCAGATTGGTGAGTTAGAAAATAGCTGAAATGGAGGCTTCTTTATGTTCGGCCTCTCCCAGACATAAGGTTACTTAAAATAAATCTAATCTGACATAGGCTATGCCCTCCTCCCTAACCCCTGAAAGAATGATAGTAACAGAAACACAGGTTTACCTTTAGGCACAATATATTATACAACAATGAAAACTGAATAAGAAAAGGGGTACCTCCTCCAGGCTGAGAATATTCATTACAGGGCAATTCATCTTGTGGTCTCTTATAATGCTTCAGGAGTGTGACAATGGCATCATGCCCTTTATGAAAAGATACAAAGAACAAAGAGTCCTAAATTTTGTTTAAGTTATTCAGTCTACTCTCAAATCCAAAAATTATTGGAAGTAGCTTACAACATAGGACAAATCATAAGAGGTAATGTATTGCAATAGAAATTTAGTTCATTCATTCTTTGGTTCAAAATAATTTCTTGACTACCATATGCGAAGCACTATGTCAGGCACTCTACTGGGAATGGGTACTGGTGATGCAGTGAACAAAGTGACTATGGTCTTACCCTTAAGAAGCTTACAATGTAGTTGAACAAATAATCAGAAAAATGATGAGGATTTCTAAATAAGGCAATACTAAGTACTATGGGAATATATAATAAGGGCACTATTAAAAGGGCAAAAAGTACATACAGTAATCAGGAAAGAGAGATGTATTTGCTGTGATTGAGCGTACATTTGATTCAGTATTGTAGTATTATGCAGCACTAAGATAATTTACATAGGTTTTTAGAGACAGCTGGCTGCCTGCCAATATTTGTACTCCTCTTTCACAGGGTGATTTTGTCACTGGGAATGGCTGCCCACCCAGTGACATTTTCCTATGTACCTTGCAATCAACTGTGGCCTTGCGACATATTTTCATGAAGGGAATATGAGCAAAAGTGAAGTAACTTCCAGGTCTGTGCCTTAAGAAACAGGTGAGCCTTCTCTACTCTTCCCATTTGCTGGCTAGATGCAGAAGGCTCTGAAGCTCTGAGGGTTGGAAGAAAGCCATCCACTGACCAGAAATGCCCACCCTGGAGTGCTATATGAGAAATACTTTTCTATTATAACACCACCAACAATCTAGTGTTTACTAGTTACACTAGGGGCTTATGATTGTGAAGGATAAAAAATGCCAAATGATCCTCTGAGTAATGCAATGTTTTTCAATAAAATTAAACTTCAATACTATTTTAATGCGTTCACTATAAAAATAATCTATGAAGCTAATTTACAAAAGAGAAAAACAGCCAACCTTAAAGATGTTGCCATAGGATTTGTGAAATACAACAGAGCTTATTGTAAAACTGGCAAATTTAAGGAATTGAAAAAGCATAAATACTTATCCATCACAAAGGATCTGTAGTTAACATGGGTTAAGCATACATCTAGCTTATGTAGAGAGTATATGCTGAGATTTGCTTGCCTTTCAAATCTTCCCTTCCCCAAAAACTTTAAATGAACAGTGCATTCAAGATCATGAGGTGGAAAAATCATGGTATTTACAAACACGAAAAGCTTTTCCAAAGGTAACAAGGTTAAGATTCTTCGAGGAAAAAAAAAAAAAAGCATTGTGATTACAATTGCTAAAACTGGTAGCAAAACTTAAATCTACATAGTTAAAAACTAGTGTCTATTTTCTTATCATCTCCAGCTTTCTATTCATGACTGGTGGATCTCTAATTTTCTCAAATCATAGGCATAAGTTATAATGAAATGACGTGGGGGGCAGTCTCATTGGCATTCTTTCTTTGGACTGTAGTGAGCTCACGATCAGGGAAACCTTAAGACTAATTTAAGGACATTAGCCAACAAACTAATTTCTAGGGGAAGCACCTAATAGGCAGAGAGAATAGATAATGTAGTAGTCCCAAGATGGGAGCAAACATAACATGTTTAGAGAATGAATAAAGGCCAGTGTGGGTACACAAGCAAGGATGAGAGTGGTATCAGATTTGGTTGGAGAGGTAGGCAAGTGTACTTCACGTGGAGTAGTGCTTCTCAAATTTTTTTACTATGTATAAGAATCACTTGAAGTGCAAGTTCAAACAGATTCCCAAGCCCTGTCCCAATAGATCACAATTGAAAAAGTCTGTAGTAGGGGCTGATTGTTGTGGTTCTAACAAGGTCCCAGGTGATGCTCATCAGCAATCTGCACTTTGACTGCGACTGATGTAGAGCTTTACAGGTGAGGATAAGGAGATGAGATTTTCGTGTAGTGTAGGCGAGATGGGGAGCCCCTGAAGCATTTTAATTAGTTAAAGGATATGATCTGTTTTACTTTTTAAAAAGATCCTCATCTACAGGTTAGAAACAATAATCCACCCTTGTAAGATTGTTGTAAAGATTAACTAAGATGATGTATGTAATATGCCTTACAGTTCTAACACATCAGTGTGCATTTTGGGTCTTGTCACTGCTTTTACACTTTACTTTTTGCCCCAAGAATTGTAGGTGAACTTGGAAACTCCTTTTTGGAATTTCAGACGAATCTTCTAAATACCAGTGTATTCATTTTCTATTGCTGCTATTGCTAGTTATGACAAAGATAGTGACTTGAGCAATACAAATTTATTATCTTATAATTCTGGAGGTCAAAAGTTCAACATGGTTTTCTCTGAGCTGAAATCAAGGTGTCAGCAGGACTGCATTTCTTTCTAGAGGCCTTAGGAGATAATCGGTTTCCTTGACTTTTCCAAGTTTTATAGGCCACCCACATTCCTTGGCTTGTAGCCCCCTTCCTATTGCTTCAAAGCCAGCAATGGTTGGCTTAGTCCTCATATCATATTGCTCTGACCTCTGCTTCTGCCCCCCTTTTCCATATTACAATGAGCCCACTGGGATAATCCAGGATAATCTATCTCTTAAAGTCAGCTAAATAACAACCTTGATTCTTCCCCATGTAAGGCAGCCTACTTACAGTTCCAACAAACAGGACCTGAACATCTTTGGGGGTGGCGGGGGGCATTACTCTACCTCCTTGATTCTTCCCCATGTAAGGCAGCCTGCTTACAGTTCCAGTAAACAGGAGCTGAACATCTTTGAGGGGGCATTACTCTACCTACCACATCCAGTTTCATGAATATTTCAGTGTGCTTGTGCCTTGCTTGTGTGTTGGTGCTGCCTGCTGTTGAGCATTTTCTTTTCTAGCTTTGGTGGCCATTTTAACCTCAGGATAAAAGTAGTACTAAAGACCAAAAATTCCTTTGGAATTAAAATTTGGCTGAGTGTCTTGACTCACACCCCAGTGTTTTGTGGGGCTGAGGTGGGGGGATTGTTTGAGGCCAGGAGTTGAAGACCAGGCTGGGCAACATAGCATGACCCCTATTTCTAAAAAAAAATTTTTTTTTAAATTAGTGGGGCATGGTAGCATCTGCCTGTAGTCCCAGCTACTGGGCAGCCTGAGGTGGGAGAATCACTTGAACCCAGGAGTTTAAGATTGTAGTGAGCTACAATCACACCATTGCACTCCAGCCTGGGCTAGACCTGGGTGAGACCCTGTCTCTAAAATAATAATAATAATAATAACAATAATAATAATAATAATAATAATAATACCCCTCATCTGTTCCTTGCTAGAGTCACAGATTCTAAGGTTATTTTTTTATTTTTTATTTATTTTTTCCTCCCTTCACACTGTCTAATCCCACATTAATAGGACCTATAGTGCTTTTGGAATCTTCCTTTTACTTAATTTGGTCTTCAAGTGTTTGGGCCCAGGAAAAACACAAAAACAAAAACTTTTTCTTATTTCTGTTTTTCCTAGGAGACACTTCTTGGGGGAATAAAAACAACCCAAACCCCTACATTTACCCAAGCACAACAAAGCTTAATTCACAGAGCCCACCTTCCAGTCTGTCTCAGCCCCTATATAGAATTGACATCGGCTGACAGACGAGAGGGCCTCATGCTTTCCCCAGTGAAGCAGAAAGTTGCATCCTGAATCCTGAGCGCCTGTGTCAGTTAGTGATCACACCCTTGATGTTACCTTTCATTTCAACAGCTCTCTTGGCTCCACTTGCTCTGAGCAGTTTTCATTTCCTGCCAGCACAGTGGCACAATTTGCTGGCATTTTCTTTGGGATGCTTTTCATCAAGAGCCTAATGAGTGCCTGGGTTCTGGCTGATGATAAGCATGAGGCTGCCAGGGAAATGCCAAGAGGCCCCTTCAGCTCTGGAAGGCATCTCTGCCTGATTTCCCACCTCCTGCTAACTGTGGGCTAAGGCACCCACGTATGGGAAATTTTCCATGACTAGAACTGCTCTGACAAGCCATTAAAGTACATGCAAAGAAACCCGAAACCCACTAAAGCCCAGCTCCTGGACACTTGGCCACAAGGAGTTAAGCAGAAAAATAAACCTTAATGGAGCTCACTAAATGGACTTGTTAAGCCAAACTCCTGATAATGCATACACCCAGATAACCAAGGCACACTAATGGAATACCTCCAGAGATAATCAAACTTCCACTAATTAAATAAAATGTTTTCCTATATTTAAGAATTTACTATCTACACCCAAGCATTTTACCAAAATAGAAGGTCGCTATGTTATTAGCCTAATGCAGCTCTAATGATGATCTGCACTTTTAGAGTATTATTCACTGGAGCACCTGAGGGTTTTGGCAAATGTGATTCTTCTCCCAGCTTGAAATCTCTTTCATTTCCTGCTCCTCACTCTTTCAGTCCTGTGTGTATTCTCCAAATTCAGTGCTTTCCCTATAATTTGTCTACTTGTGTTCCTTTACTTCTTATATTTGGTGTGATTTCTCCCCCTCTTAAATCCTCTTTGCTTTCAACTTTCTTAATAGTTATTTTAAAACCTAAGTTTTGTTTAAGATGACAAGTCAATCCAAGAGACTGTTACAAAGACAATTTAATATCTACATCATAGTCATATATACAATAGATGCTTTATAATTATTTAAGAAGGGAAGTACAGTTTATCTCCCTATAAGGTTGTCTCTCTGTCCCCCACAATTTTAATTTAAAAACAATGAAAGCTGATTCTAATCTCTTGCTATGAGAATATTTTAAGAACTAGATCTGGAGATTAGTGGTAAATGACACCAGTACTAAGACCTCCATGATTTGGTGACTCAGAGACCCTTTGGGTTCACGGCTGGATAGAGAACATGGAGATTTAGTCTCAGTTACAGAAGGAATTCTCATTGACCTCATGTCTCACATGCCCAGGTCATCAAAGGAACAGCCTAGGCCTTGCTTTATACCTGGCCCAAATAATGAAACTTTCACAGTAATGATAAATATTAGGCTTTGTTCAATATTTTAATATATCCCCTTCCCATTATGTTAAAAACTCACTTTCCAGAAGCATTGAAAAGTGGAATCAGAGGGTGGCTTTGGACAATTGCCCTTCAATGGCTCATCTTCCTCCTGACCACCCTGGTCCCATATACTGTTCATTATTAGATCAGAGGCGACAAAAATTTCTGGCTTGCTACATCTTCTCATCACTTAAATATGAAAGATGTCCTAATTTTATATCACAGAGAGGGAACTCACATCCCCTTTGACCCATTATTCTTGTTCCTTAATCAGCAGGCCCCAGTAAGGATGTCACTGGTCCTTTACCTTAAGAGAAGAATCCACAGGCATGAATGCTTTTGCCAAGATATTTTTATATCCAAACTAAATTATTTAGCTATCCTTCCTTTTTCTCTTTTTCTCATTCTGCTTTCCTTTCTCTTTTCTTTTCTTCCTTAAATATTCATTGTGCACCTATGAGGGGCCAGCTCCAATAACACCTTCCCAGAGAGACCTTCCCCTTCCATGATTACTCAATTTTAGATAGTATCCTTAAATTTTGTGTTCACCATTGCATTTCCTTTTTATTTTATTCATAGCACTTATTGTTAACCCATATTTTCTATTTGCTTTCTTGCTTGCAGCCTGTGTCTTCAAGTTAAAAATGCAAACTTCCTAAGATCAGGGAGGTATTATCTGTTTTACTGTTCCTAGCACAGTGTCTATCACACATTAGGTTGGCAATACATTTTTGTTGAACGAATGAATGGTACTAGGTATGAGAGAGAGGGTTGAAAAAGAAATATTATTTACTTTTATATTCAATGCTATCTAGTGGAAAAAATTATATAAATATAATTTCACTCAAATTTTATTTAGCCAAGCTCTAGGAAGAAAAGGTACATGATGTGAATGTGTATAATGGTGAATCTTACAACAGTCTGGAAGAGTCAGGATAGTTGAGACTGTCTTTTAAGCTCAACTTGAAAGATGAGGACAAACTCATTAAGCAAAAAGGTAAGAGAAAAGCATTCCAACCAGAAGAAAATTTTTGCAGTTCCAATGCATGGAAAGAGGAGCTTTAGAACATACTTTAAAATATTTTGCCTGTTTATTTGAATATTATGACTGTGCAGTTAATAAGGAACCTATGATATTTACAGAAATAGTTACAGAGACAACAGAAAAGTGGTAGTTAGTATTTCTTAGAATATCAACTCACCAGATGCCATGTAGCAGAACATGGAAAAGAATGTTGTCAAAATATTTTCTTCCTGTCTCTCTTACTGATTTCAACAAGCATGAATATCTATTAGGAGTCATCCACTGAATTCAAATTTTTGGAAGACAATGAATTAAAGGCCCAAATGCTTGCTCTCAAGAAGTTTACAATTTGGTAAGAGAAGAGAGTGTTTCAGTATAAAGTGGTAAACACAGAGAAAGAGATGAGCACATAAAAAAAAAAATATAAAGAAAGGATGTATGTGCTAGGCTGGAATGTCAGGGAAGACTTTCTAGAAATATTCAATAAGACTAGGAGACTTCCATAAACTAAGTCTTGAAGACCAAGTGGCAATCAGAAATTTAAAGAATGGGGTGACATGGAGAGGACAGAGAGGACATAAAGGCAGATTGGACTGCCATGATAAAAGTCTTGGAAACATGAAATAACATGACATATGTAAGGATGAATGAGCAGTTTTATACTATTCCTATTATGTGAAGTGACACAGCCTCACAGGGTTATTATGTGGATTTGATGAGTTAATATATGTGAAGTATTTAGAACAAGCATGGCAGAGAGTGAACACTGAGTGAATGTTGGTGATCTAGCGAATATGATGATGGTTGTGGCATGTGGGGTTGCCCATGTAACAGGAGTAAGAGGATATGAGGTTCAAGAGGCAAGAAGTACACAAGACAATAAAGTCTCTGTGTGTTATGATATCAAGCTGAGACTTTTTCTTATGGGTGATAGTATATCAGAGAAAGGTTTTAGACTGGGGAATAATACGGCCTTATTTGCACCTTGAATATATCTCTCAGTCTACAGTTGGAAAATTTCAAAATGCTGAGGACAAAAAAGGGCAGTTATGAGGTTATTAAAATGGATTAGAAGAAGTATTATGAGGGTCTGAATTAAAATAGTGATAGTAAAAAAAAGAAAAAAGGATGGATTAAAAATGTACTTATTAAGCAAAATAAAGAAGACTTTTTGATTGAATCGATAGGATGTGTGGTGGGAGGAGAAGTTGAGGAGGAAAAAGTAATCAAGCATCAGTCAAGATTTCTGACCTAAGTGACAAAGTGGATGGTAATACCATTAAATGGCTGATTGAATAAAGGATACATAGTACAAGAAAGAGAATCATGAGGACAAAAAAAAATGTTAAGTTCAATTTTGGACTTGTTGAGTTTTGCAGGGTCCTCAGATATCCAAGCAAAGAAATCAAGCAGTCAGTTGGTATGGTGGTTTGAAAATATGATCACAAATTCTTTGACATTCCTCCTTGACTGTGGAGAAAAACCCTGCTGTAGGAAAGAGGCTTGCAAATTTGTGCTATAGTTTTAAAATATTGTTTTATGTATTTGCATGCAACTATGCACATTAGAATAATGTCTTTGGATTACTTTCATAATATTTTGATTAGTTATTTTCAAAATCTCCTTTATTTTGCTTCAGTTCTGAGGCTTAAAATTAATGGTATAACTTGAGCCATAAATAAGAAATACCAATATAACAAAACAACACACACTTTTATATATGCAGGGATTGTCCAGAGGCGTTTGGCAGGAATATAAGCCCTTCATCAGAGGGTTTATAGCGGATTCCTATTATCCTAATATATTATAATTTCTAACTGTACATGTTATAAATTAGGAAAGACCATGAAATTTGGGAGTTATGTGGATTCGATTGAATCTCTGCTCTGCACTTACCAATAAGAGCTGCCGCCATTCTTATTGAGACTCTGTTATGTGCCAAGCACTTAAATCTTATCCTTAAATCTCGTCAGAATTCTGTAAAGTGGTTATTAATATCCTCATTTTGAATTTGAGGGTAAATGCTGAAAGAGGTTAAAGGACTTGCACAAGGTCATTAAATAATAAGGATGGAGTTTTGGCTTAGATCTAATTTTACAGTGTGTTGGTAAGAGCTTGAATTCTACAACAAGACAGACCTCCTATTTGGTACTGCCTCTCTACTCAACAACTGCATGGATTGGGCAAGTGTGACTTAACAGCCCTAAGTCTTAATCTCTTTATCTATAAAACAAAGATAATAAAAATTTAAAGGGTTATTTTGATTAAATTATATATACATATATATGCATCTGTAAAAGATACTCAATGAATGTAAGTTCTCTTTTACTATCCATTTTAAGTATGTGAATTCTTATGTTATTATATTTCAAAAACACTTTTGTGAGTTATTTCCCTGCAATGATGAAGGTTTTTCCATTCTAATGACAGTTGAGATTATTTTACTTACTTATTTTTTTTAAAAGAGAGCAGCTAAACATGTAAGAAGATAACCAGTATACGAAAACAAAAATTCACACATGGATTCCTTACCCCAATCCACTCTTGCACACTAAACCAGTATCACTAAACTAAGTAACTAAACTTGAAATAGATAGGAATTCAATATAGAAAAAGCCTGAGAGTTCATAATCTATTGGTGAAAATTTATCAAATAATTTAATGAATCTATCTCTTCTTACTTGTACTCCTCTCCCACCCTCATTTGTCAGTTATTTTTTTACTGTCTAAAAACTGTGGAAACTCATGACTGTAAGATTTCATTACTTTCAGAGAATACACTATAGTACATTTACTACAAATAATTCACACAATACTACACTTGTCAAAAGGAATGAACAAAGTATATATCATGGTACAGGAGCCTTGATTTTTATTGTTTTTGCTCACTTATTCACTAATTCTCCACCTCCAGCTTCCTGTCACTGTGAATTAGGCGCCTTTGCTGTATACAAATATTGTATTCTGGGTAATTAGATATTGTGATAGGAGCCTCTGTATATTACTTTAACTGGTGTCAGTACTGAAACGAATAAGAAGTTTTTAGTTCTGTTTCTAGTTTAGGTTATTTTCTGACCCTAAACAGCCTGACATAAAGGAGTGCTTTTCTTTGTCAAAGGCAGCCTTTTCAAATCTAACTGCCAGACACACTATTGAGCTATGTGTTCAATTCTAATTGGCTGAGATCTTTTCAATTCGGCAGTTTCATCTTTAATGCAATGGATGTAAGATTATGTGTAGGTCTTTTCAATGGGTTTTCCATACTGGTGATTAGGGCAGAGGATTTGAACATAAGCAGGCTGCTGGCTATTTCTTCTGACCAATTTAAATTGATTCATGCAGGTCCTTTGTACCACAGGAAAAGGGCAGAACAAATCCAAGTGAGTGAGACAGCGATCGCTACACTTTCAGATTGGAATAGTAGAAACGAAGAAGGGGAGAGATGGGGAGGGGAGACACTCTAAATATTGTAAAATTGGAGCTCTAAGCACGCTGGCAGATAAATATTGAAACTTAAACAGTGGCTTCTGTGTAGGATGAAGGTCACCAGGAAAACTATTTTCAAGATTGATTTTGATATTTAGGTTAGAAGGGCTACGCAAATAGAAAGCATTCTTTATATCTGATTCCACAGGGAACCATAGTGAGTAAACCCTTTTCTGAAAGCATTCCAAAAGAGAATATATAACTCTTCCAGAACTCCAAATCACACTTTAATGTGCCATATCAGAATAGTAGAAAGAAGGTAAGCTAAAATTTAGCTTGGCTCAGGTGAAAAATTTGGCTTAGAGCCATTCAGATAGAGATGGGTGCTGCTGAGAAAGACTGCATGGTTTTCTGTTAAGAGATTAGACTAGGATGAACTATTTAAATTGGGCGTATCCAAAAGTACACCTATTCAAATAGACACCCTTGATTGTGAAGCTCCCTTCTTGTTTATCTCTCCCGGGATAGGATAGGGTACATGGTAAATCATGATGGGGCCATTCTTACATCAAGTAGAGTTTTAGTCCTTCCTCAGCTTTACCTCCAAATTGCTCAGGGAACTCCTTAGTATACTATATCAATTAATATAGTGATTCCCTCTCCAAGGAGGCAGGGAAGCACTTCTTGTTTCAAAGGATACAGGGACAGGTGCACTGCTGACAATATTAACAAGGCCACTTCAGTTCTCCCTGAACACATGAAAACAATGCAACATTTTTTTAGGAAGAGAAAAATAGCAACAATTCCATTTGTCATTTGACTTGCTTTGCCCTAGAACATTTGCAAAACATCCATCTGTCTTCTCAGCAACAACATTCAATTTTTTAAAATTCATAGTAATAATGGAATGCAACACTGATGCCTGGCACATTAGTTTGAACAAATACGGTGACAAATACAGCATATGCTGAAGAGGCCAGTGGGCAAGTCCTCTAAGCTAAAGGATCTTTGTTGACATTTCATAGGAAATCTTAGAAGCTTACACAATGATTCATTGTTTCATAGAAGTGTGGAATTCCATGAAAAATAAAAGTAAAGCCAGTTTTCAACTATCATTCTCAATCAGCTAAAAACAAACAAAGCCAACCCCTGTGAAGAGATAGCTGCAGCAGCAATTTCTGAGCTGCCTTCCGGAAGACTAATGCTTTGTAAACAGTCTTACGCTGAAGCTCACATTTCTTGAGAGTCACTGTCTGAGAATCACTTGAATAAATGCAATGTGTTGAGGAGGTAGAATTTAGTAAGGCCTCCTGAGATTTCAGAAAATTTAAGATTTTCCAATTGATATTAAGATATAGAGCTACCTAGATTTTTTAATACAAAGTAGAACACCTTTATATCTAATAGAAATGCAACCATATATTCAACGAAAGACATATATCTACATATATGAATGTTCATAACACAGTACTCTTAATAGCCCCAAATTGAAAATTATCCAAATGCTCATGAACAGTAGAATGAATTAAAAAATTGTGATATAGTCACAAAACATTATACTATACAATGATAAGAATGAACAATCTACAACTGCCTGCAACAATGTGAATGAATCTCACATATTGTTGGCTGAAAAAAGCCAGACACAAAGAAGTACATAGCATAGCATTTCATTTATATAAAGTGCAGAAAGTGGCAAAACGACTATGCCACAAGAAGGCAGTGGTAACCTACTTTAGGGGAGTGATTGGAAGAGAATGTCAATGGGGCTTTTAGGGGACTTGTTATGTTCAGTTTCTTCATTTGGGTGCTGGGTGAGTTCAATCTGTGAAATTCATTGACCTATATGGTTATAATATGTGCAAAGGTATATATATGTTTGTATTTATACAATATTCAAATAAAAAGCAAAATAAGCCCACCAAAACACAGCAAGCCTATATCTAACTTATTACTTAATATTCTATGTCTGTTCACTTGTCTTTATTAAAGTAACTCCCACATCATTTTTCTACTAGCAGTCTTCAGACCTGTACATTTTTCCTTCTCCTTGTCTATATGCTTACTGCATGCTTACAACAGCTCTACATTTTCATCCATCAGACTACATTTCTCCTTTCATTGATGGACTTTCATATCCCACTTTATGTATTTATTTATTTATTTATTTATTTTTGAGACGGAGTATCGCCCTGTTGCCAGGCTGGAGTGCAATGGCATGATCTCAGCTCACCACAACCTCTGCCTCCCGGGTTCAAACGATTCTCCTGCCTCAGCCTCCCGAGTAGCTGAGATTACAGGCATCTGCCACCACACCCAGCTACTTTTTGTATTTTTAGTAGAGACAGGGTTTCACCATGTTGGCCAGGCTGGTCTCGAACTCCTGACCTTGTGATCTGCCCACAGTGGCCTCCCAAAGTGTTGGGATTACAGGCATGAGCCACCACACCTGGCCCATATCCCACTTTAGTCAGAAAACCTTTTGAATCAACTTGGTAGGCTAGGAAATCTTATAGCTTAATAATTGTTATTTTCAGTACAATCTTTTAGGATCTGAGTATTTAAAAAGATAACTATGTTTCTTTAAATATTTTTAATATCGTAAAAAGACAATGCAGTCATCAAAAGTTAAAATATCAATTAAAATGTGACTTTAAAATCTGGCATTTTTTTATAGTATTCAATTATAACCTATAATTTCAAAGACAATATATATTCTTTCATATCACCTAAAAATCTAAACTCCTTAGGAGTGTATGTGTATATGGAGAGCTTGCTTATGAGGCAAATATATCTCAATAACAATTATAAAGATGCTTTTCACCATCTGAATGTCTTCAGTTACTTCTCCCTTGAAATGATGAATTTGTTATCAATCATCTTTATTTCTGAGCTACTAGTAGTCCCACTGTTATCACACTAAAATAGCAATTACTTAGCATTTATTTTGTGTCAGCCACTGTTCTAAGCAATTTGCGTATATTATCTCATTTAACCTTTACAATCTTATAAAGTAGAATTTATAATCCTTATTTTTCAGATGAAGAAAATGGAGTTCAGAAATATTAAATAATTTGCACAAGGTCAAATAATATGGCTTGATTTAAACCCAGTTGTTTTCATACCAGATCTCAAGCTTTCACCACTTTGAGCTCGGATAAGTTTATACTTAAGCAAATAAGTTTATATTCAAATAAGTTTACACTTGGGTCCCTCACATTTTCTAGCACAAGCATTGTCAGCAGGGTTAGATCTGACAAATATTTCTTTCCCCTCTCCTTGTACTTCTTTCTTATAAATTTGAAACCACATCAAAATTCCCCCATATAAGAGATAAAGACTAGCTCTGAGCCCACTCTACTATCATTATCCATCACAATTTTGTTTCTCTGGTACTTAGAAATGTGACAATTCCCTTTTCAAAGTGCCAATACTGAGAATGCCTTTGGTTCATCTGCAGCCTAGGAGTTGCCTTCTCTGATTACAGTGTATTGGACTCTTTGATCCAAGGCCCCATAAACTCAAGTAAAATCTACAGAAGAAATGAGAGTGTTCAAGTCATGCAAGCAAAGTAATTATTGATGCACTGACATAATCTATGCACACAGTTCAATGTATCACTATAGAGACATGATGATTAAAAATATACCTTTTTCATAAGCCCACATCAAACATGTCTGCTCATCTTTTTCACCACTAGACCTGCTGGGATCACAAGCCACTAGATTCATATCAGCTCCATTATCCAGTAAGAACTGAACCAGGCGAATGTGACCGTGGTAGCAAGCAGAGTGTAATCCTGTAATAGAAAAGAATTGAAAGAACAAAAGGAGAAAAAAGAAAAACTGCTCCCCAATTTTCAAAAGACAGTCATCACCACATAATAGCATTATTTCCAAAGGTATGCAGTAAGGATTGATTTCTTTGATAAAGAACTAATTTTATTATTGACCAAACGAGACATCACTTTAAGCAAAACGGGTATTATATTGTACTCAATCTTCTATAGAGACTGTCTTTTCCTCAGTACAATTATAGTATTTCTACATCCACTGTAATTACCAAGAACAAATGTTAGCATCTTTACACAAATAAAGGAACAAAGACCCATCACAGGTTTTTTTTTTTTTTTTTTTTTTTTGATCACCAAATCAAGGGCAGAGCAGTGTGGTCAGTCTGTCCCTAGTGCTGGCCATAAGAGGATGCACTGACTGCAAATAATTTAACACAATAATAAAATTGACCAAAAAGTCAGTCTGCTTTTTATTATTATCAGTCATTATCAATTCTAAATGCTGGCAGTTGATAAAATACCCTTTCCCACTGGAGTTGAGCACTCCCAATGCCCCCACATCCCTTTGCATACCATTATTCTTAATCATTGATAAGCATCTAGAACTAGTGGTGTTTTCACCACAGTCTTACCAGTGTGCCCATCCCTTCCTTGGTGGTTGATGTTTATGACATTCTGATCAAGAAGAAATTTGACTAGGTCAACGCTCTTGCCATAGGTACAAGCACTGAAAAAAAAAACCATAAAACAAGAAAGATAGAAGGTCCTTGTTATGAACTAAATTGTGCCCTCTCCCCTACACCTCGAAAAATCATATGCTGAAGTTATAACCCCCATAACTTGAAAAAGAGACTGTATTTAGGGATTGTATCTTTAAAGAGGTACTTAAGAGGGGTGGAGCCAAGATGGCCGAATAGGAACAGCTCCAGTCTACAGCTCCCAGCATGAGCAATGCAGAAGATGGGTGATTTCTGCATTTCCAACTGAGGTACTGGGTTCATCTCACTGGGGAGTGCGGGACAGTGGGTGAAGCGCACCATGCCTGAACCGAAGCAGGGCGAGGCATCGCCTCACCTGGGAAGCGCAAAGGGTCAGGGAATTCCCTTTCCTAGTCAAAGAAAGGAGTGACAGACAGCACCTGGAAAATTGGGTCACTCCCACCCAAATACTGCACTTTTCCAACAGGCTTAACAAACGGCACACCAGGAGATTACATCCCGCACCTGGCTTGGAGGGTCCTACGCCCACAGAGCCTCGCTCATTGCTAGCACAGCAGTCTGAGATCAAACTGCAAGGTGGCAGCGAGGCTGGGGGAGGGACGCCTGCCATTGCCCAGGCTTGAGTAGGTAAACAAAGCTTCCGGGAAGCTCGAACTAGGTGTAGCCCACCACAGCTCAAGGAGGCCTGCCTGCCTCTGTAGGCTCCACCTCTGGGGGCAGGGCACAGACAAACAAAAGACAGCAATAACCTCTGTAGACTTAAATGTCCCTGTCTGACAGCTTTGAAGAGAGTAGTGGTTCTCCCAGCACGCAGCTTGAGATCTGAGAACGGGCAGACTGCCTCCTCAAGTGGGTCCCTGACCCCTGAGTAGCCTAACTGGGAGGCATCCCCCAGTAGGGGCGGACTGACACCTCACATGGCTGGGTACTCCTCTGAGACAAAACTTCCAGAGGAACGATCAGGCAGCAGCATTTGCGGTTCACCAATATCCACTGTTCTGCAGCCACCACTGCTGATAACCAGGCAAACAGGGTCTGGAGTGGACCTCCAGTAAACTCCAACAGACCTGCAGCTGAGGGTCCTGACTGTTAGAAGGAAAACTAACAAACAGAAAGGACATCCACACCAGAAACCCATCTGTACGTCACCATCATCAAAGACCAAAGGTAGATAAAACCACAAAGATGGGGAAAAAGCAGAGCAGAACAACCAGAAACTCTAAAAAGCAGAGCACCTCTCCTCCTCCAAAGGAACACAGCTCCTCACCAGCAATGGAACAAAGCTGGACAGAGAATGACTTTGACAAGTTGAGAGAGGAAGTCTTCAGAAGATCAAACTACTCCCAGCTAAAGGAGGAAGTTCGAACCAATGACAAAGAAGTTAAAAACTTTGAAAAAAAAATTAGACAAATGGATAACTAGAATAATCAATGCAGAGAAGTCCTTAAAGGACCTGATGGAGCTGAAAACTACGGCACGAAAACTACGTGACAAATGCACAAGCCTCAGTAACCGATGCGATCAACTGGAAGAAAGGGTATCAGTGATGGAAGACAAAATCAATGAAATGAAGTGTGAAGAGAAGTTTAGAGAAAACAGAATAAAAAGAAATGAACAAAGCCTCCAAGAAATATGGGACTATGTGAAAAGACCAAATCTACGTCTCATTGGTGTACCTGAAAGTGACAGGGAGAATGGAACCAAGTTGGAAAACACTCTGCAGGATATTATCCAGGAGAACTTCCCCAATCTAGCAAGGCAGGCCAACATTCAAATTCAGGAAATACAGAGAATGCCACAAAGATACTCCTCGAGAAGAGCAACTCCAAGACACATAATTGTCAGATTCACCAAAGTTGAAATGAAGGAAAAAATGTTGAGGGCAGCCAGAGAGAAAGGTTGGGTTACCCACAAAGGGAAGCCCATCAGACTAACAGCTGATCTCTCGGCAGAAACTCTACAAGCCAGAAGAGAGTGGGGGCCAATATTCAACATTCTTAAAGAAAAGAATTTTCAACCCAGAATTTCATATCCAGCCAAACTAAGCTTCGTAAGTGAAGGAGAAATAAAATACTTTACAGACAAGCAAATACTGAGAGATTTTGTCACCACCAGGCCTGCCCTAAAAGAGCTCCTGAAGGAAGCACTAAACATGGAAAGGAACAACTGGTACCAGCCACTGCAAAAACATGCCAAATTGTAAAGACCATCAAGGCTAGGAAGAAACTGCATGAACTAACGAGCAAAATAACCAGCTAACATCATAATGACAGGATCAAATTCACACATAACAATACTAACCTTAAATGTAAATGGGCTAAATGCTCCAATTAAAAGGCACAGACTGGCAAAATGGATAAAGAGTCAAGACCCATCGGTGTGCTGTATTCAGGAAACCCATCTCATGTGCAGAGACACACATAGGCTCAAAATAAAGGGATGGAGGAAGATCTACCAAGCAAATGAAAAACAAAAAAAGGCAGGGGTTGCAATCCTACTCTTGGATAAAACAGACTTTAAACCAACAAAGATCAAAAGAGACAAAGAAGGCCATTACATAATGGTAAAGGGATCAATTCAACAAGAAGAACTAACTATCCTAAATATATATGTACCCAATACAGGAGCACCCAGATTCATAAAGCAAGTCCTGAGTGACCTACAAAGAGACTTAGACTCCCATACAATAATAATGGGAGACTTTAACACCCCACTCAACATTAGACAGATCAACGAGACAGAAAGTTAACAAGGATATCCAGGAATTGAACTCAGCTCTGCACCAAGTGGACCTAATAGACATCTACAGAACTCTCCACCCCAAATCAACAGAATATACATTCTTTTCAGCACCACACCACACCTATTCTAAAATCAACCACATAGTTGAAGTAAAGCAGTCCTCAGCAAATGTAAAAGAACAGAAATTATAACAAACTGACTTTCAGACCACAGTGCAAACTAGAACTCAGGATTAAGTAACTCACACAAAACTGCTCAACGACATGGAAACTGAACAACCTGCTCCTGAATGACTACTGGGTAAATAACGAAATGAAGGCACAAATAAAGATCTTCTTTGAAACCAACGGAACAAAGACACAACATACCAGAATCTCTGGGACACATTCAAAGCAGTGTGTAGAGGGAAATTTATAGCACCAAATGCCCACAAGAGAAAGCAGGAAAGATCTAAAATTGACACCCTAACATCACAATTGAAAGAACTAGAGAAGCAAGAGCAAACACATTCAAAAGCTAGCAGAAGGCAAGAAATAACTAAGATCAGAGCAGAACTGCAGGAAATGGAGACATAAAAAACCCTTCAAAAAATCAATGAATCCAGGAGCTGGTTTTTTGAAAAGATCAACAAAATTGATAGACCGCTGGCAAGACTAATAAAGAAGGAAAGAGGGAAGAATCAAATAGACGCAATAAAAAATGACACAGGGGATATCACCACCGATCCCACAGAAATACAAACTACCATCAGAGAATACTATAAACACCTCTACGCAAATAAACTAGAAAATCTAGAAGAAATGGATAAATTCCTCGACACATACACTCTCCCAAGACTAAACCAGGAAGAAGTTGAATCCCTGAATAGACCAATAACAGGCTCTGAAATTGAGGCAATAATTAATAGCTTACCAACCAAAAAAAGTCCAGGACCAGATGGATTCACAGCCGAATTCTACCAGAGGTACAAGGAGGAGCTGGTACCATTCCTTCTGAAACTATTCCAATCAATAGAAAAAGAGGGAATCCTCCCTAACTCATTTTATGAGGCCGGCATCATCCTGATACCAAAGCCTGGCAGAGACACAACAAAAAAAGAGAATTTTAGACGAATATCCTTGATGAACATTGATGCAAAAATCCTCAGTAAAATACTGGCAAACCGAATCCAGCAATACATTAAAAAGCTTATCCACCAAGATCAAGTGGGCTTCATCCCTGGGATGCAACACATGAAAATCAGTAAATGTAATCCAGCATATAAACAGAACCAAAGACAAAAAACATGATTATCTCAATAGATGCAGAAAAGGCCTTTCTGCATCTATTATCTCAATAGATGCAGAAAAGTTTTTAGCCTTCATGCTAAAAACTTTCAATAAATTAGGTATTGATGGGATGTATCTCAAAATAATAAGAGCTATCTATGACAAACCCACAGCCAATATCATACTGAATGGACAAAAACTGGAAGCATTCCCTTTGAAAACCGGCACAAGACAGGGATGCCCTCTCTCACCACTCCTATTCAACATTGTGTTGGAAGTTCTGGCCAGGGCAATCAGGCAGGAGAAGGAAATAAAGGGCATTCAATTAGGAAAAGAGGAAGTCAAATTGTCCCTGTTTGCAGATGACATGATTGTATATCTAGAAAACCCCATAGTCTCAGCCCAAAATCTCCTTAAGCTGATAAGCAACTTCAGCAAAGTCTCAGGATACAAAATCAATGTGCAAAAATCACAAGCATTCTTATACACCAATAACAGACAAACAGAGAGCCAAATCATGAGTGAACTCCCATTCACAAATGCTTCAAAGAGAATAAAATACCTAGGAATCCAACTTACAAGGGATGTGAAGGACCTCTTCAAGGAGAACTACAAATCACTGCTCAATGAAATAAAAGAGGATACAAAGAAATGGAAGAATATTCCATGCTCATGGGTAGGAAGAATCAATGTCGTGAAAATGGCCATACTGCCCAAGGTAATTTATAGTTGCAATGGTATCTCCATCAAGCTACCAATGACTTTCTTCACAGAATTGGAAAAAACTACTTTAAAGTTCTTATGGAACCAAAAAAGAGCCCTCATTGCCAAGTCAATCCTAAGCGAAAAGAACAAAGCTGGAGGCATCATGCTACCTGACTTCAAACTATACTACAAGGCTACAGTAACCAAAACAGCATGGTACTGCTACCAAAACAGAGATATAGACCAATGGAACAGAACAGAGCCCTCAGAAATAATGCTGCTTATCTACAACTATCTGATCTTTGACAAACCTGACAAAAACAATCAATGGGGAAAGGATTCCCTATTTAATAAATGGTGCTGAGAAAACTGGTTAGCCACATGTAGAAAGGTGAAACTGGATCCCTTCCTTACACCTTATACAAAAATTAATTCAAGATGGATTAAAGACTTAAATGTTAGACCTAAAACCATAAAAACCCTAGAAGAAAACCTAGGCAATACCATTCAGGATATAGGCATGGGCAAGGACTTCATGTCTAAAACACCAAAAGCAATGACAACAAAAGACAAAATTGACAAATGGGATCTAATTAAACTAAAGAACTTCTGCACAGCAAAAGAAACCACCATCAGAGTGAACAGGCAACCTATAGAATGGGAGAAAATTTTTGCAACCTACTCATCTGACAAAGGGCTAACATCCAAAATCTACAATGAACTCATACAAATTTACAAGAAAAAAACAACCCCATCAAAAAGTGGGTGAAGGATATGAACAGACACTTCTCAAAAGAAGACATTTATGCAGCCAAAAAACACATGAAACAATGCTCACCATCACTGGCCATCAGAGAGATGCAAATCAAAACCACAATGAGATACCATCTCACACCAGTTAGAATGGCAATCATTAAAATGTCAGGAAACAACAGGTGCTGGAGAGGATGTGGAGAAATAGGAACACTTTTACACTGTTGGTGGGACTGTAAACCAGTTCAACCATTGTGGAAGTCAGTGTGGTAATTCCTCAGGGATCTAGAATTAGCAATACCATTTGACCCAGCCATCCCATTACTGGGTATACACCCAAAGGATTATAAATCATGCTGCTATAAAGACACATGCACACGTATGTTTATTGCGGCACTATTCACAATAGCAAAGACTTGGAACCAACCCAAATGTACAACAATGGTAGACTAGATTAAGAAAACGTGGCACATATACACCATGGAATACTATGCAGCCATAAAAAATGATGAGTTCATGTCCTTTGTAGGGACATGGATGAAGCTGGAAACCATCATTCTCAGCAAAGCATCACAAGGACAAAAAACCAAACACTGCATGTTCTCACTCATAGGTGGGAATTGAACAATGAGAACACATGGACACACGAAGGGGAACATCACACACCGGAGACTGTTGTGGGGTGGGGGGAGGGGGGAGGGATAGCATTAGGAGATATATGTAATGATAAATGAGGAGTTAATGGGTGCAGCTCAGCAACATGGCACATGTATACATATGTAACAAACCTGCACGTTGTGCACATGTACCCTAAAACTTAAAGTAGAAAAATAATAATAATAATTAATAAATAAATAAATAGGTATTTAATTTAAAATGGGGTCATTAGGGTGGGCCCCAATTCAATATGACTGACATCCTTAGAAGAAGAATCTGGGATTAAGACACAGGTGACATTGACAGAGAGGCAGCCATGTGAAGACACAGCAAGAAGGCAGCCATCTGCAAGCCAAGGGAAGAGGCTGCAGGAGAAGCCAAACCCGTTGACACCTTGATCTTGGACTTCTAGCCTCCAGAATTGTGAGATGATAAATTTCTGTTGCTTAAGCCACCCAGTCTGTGGTATTTCTTTATGACAGTCCTAACAAACAAATGCAGCCCTGATTACGCCAGGCATTCTAGATGCACACATGTATATAAGAGAGCCAAAGAAACAGAGAAGGGAGGAGGTGATGAAAAATAAACAAGCACCATCTACAAAGGCTAAATAAAAATGTGGATATATGGTGAGAAAATCCTAAAGATTCTCACATCTGGACCTTTAAGAAAAGAGCTGTATAAAATTTCCAGTGTTTTTTATCAACTGCTTTCAGGGATATTAGTCATTTTTCATAAAAGGAGATAAGACATAAGAGTTCCCTGCATTTTTAGCTGCAGGACCTAGGAAATATTCTGCAGGACAATCAAATTAGAAATTCAGGAGGGTTCTGAGAGTTTTAGTCAAATCCAGGTCACAGTCTGAAATGATTCCTGGTAAAACCATCTACTGTCTCTCCAAACACTTCTTGACCAGAGGGTAAGATCTCAAAGCTTTCATTTTACTGAAGGAGCATTAGCTGTGGACTCAAAATCCAGAATTCTGCCACACACAAACCAGAGGATCCTGGACAAGTTCTTTGACCTCTGTGAGTTTTAGTTTTACCATCTATAAAACTATAATAGACAATACCCTATCAATGTGCCAAATTGTTGCTGAAATTTCAAGTGAATTAATGCTTATAGAATCACATTACAAATTGTAGAGGACCTTTCATTATCAGTTCTTTCCAGGTGTGAGAAAGTATTTGTGGAAAAATTAATAAATTTCAAGATGCAAGGAAATAAGATTTTTATAGACAAATTTTGCACACAGATTTGTTGAAATACTTATCTGAAATTCTGATTTCTACTGGTTACTGGGAAAGCTAAGATGCACTGAGAAAAAGATTTTGTATGAAATTAGCATGCCTAGTAATGACTACTGGATTTAACTTTTTGATTAGTGATTCTCATAAATGTTCTTTTCCTGTAGTTTCCCTCATACCTCTGCTTTTGCTATCACTTGTTAACTAACAATACTCTACATTCAAGTCATGAAGAGATATGAGGTATGTAATAACTGACTGGAAAGAACTTGCATTGGGCAAAGCCCCAACTAAATAATGGCTAAAGGAAGGGCATAGGGACTTGGTTCTAGAAAAAAAGAGGGAGTTCACTGGGTCTTAGCATTTCCTCTTCCTGGGATGGCCTTGTCTAGGCTTGCCTAAGTCATTTTTCTTTCATGAAATATCATTCATTCTTTATCCAATTAAACTGAATATGAAGTATTCTAATGAACCAAAGGCAGAATTCATTGCTGACCCGTCTGCTTCTTTGTAATTTCAATCTTACACTGCTTATCACACTGTAATATGGTACTGGATACACCTCTGTTTACTTTGATACCTTACAATAGGGCTCCTTTAAGGACTGAAAGAATCCTGTCATCTTAATGTCCCCAGTAGCACCAATACAAGGTAGGTCTTTAATGACTTTTTCTTGAATTATTGAGTGAATAAAAAAACTACCATCTCAGTGCAATATATCATATCATCATTAACTATTTGCATTATAAATACGATCCATAACAGTACACATTTAATATTGATTCATTGCTCTTTTTCAAAGAAACTACTTACAGATAATGAGTTCTGAATATATGCACATATATGTGTATATATGTGCATGTATACACACATATATACATGCATACATACATGCACATATATACACGCACACACGTGTATGTGTGTACATATATATACATATATATTTGTATATGTGTGTGTATACATATGAAAACCACAACAGAAATGTACTGAGTGCTTACTCTGTGCAAAATACTATGTACATAAAAAATTCATATTCAGAGTGAATTCCTCACGTAAAAGGAGTTTCTTTTATAAATATTTGCTTAAAATGAATATAACAAAAACATTAATCTGTTACTCTGAGTAGCCACAGGCTTACACGAAATAAAACAATTGGGTATATACTTTCAACTCACTTCACAAATCTTCTCATATAAACAATCTTTTGGAGGTGACAGTCACCCTCTGATTACAGTTGGTTTCAATTTTAGTACATGAAGTAGCAAAATGATTTGAAAACTAGCCTGAGGTGTCAGCTGTAACAGGCATGACCTAAACGGAAAGAGAATACCAGCAACCAGTACATATCAGTTCTGCCAACTGTCCCCTGCAGGGACAGATTCCACTGATCCATTTGACTGAAGGTATGATCTAAGGAGTTCTTGCATCTGTTCTGTTACTGAGTGTGTAGAAAACAGACAAAATATGTTGGTACTAGAACATGAAGAAATGTAAAAAGCACAGGATTTAGAATTAGGTAGGCATTTGCAATATTATTTTCTATCCATAAGAAACTTTGGCAAGTTACTTAGCTTTTCTGAGCCTCAGTTTTCTCTTCTGTAAAAGAGAGATAATAAATCCAACTTCATAAAATGTTGTAAGGATTACATGAGATAATGGATGCGAATCATCTGGCATATGGTCACTATTCCATAAATGGTGGTTTTACTTCACCCTTGTTTGACTGAGTCTTTGGTTGACAAGAAAAATCTGGAAATGTATGTGAAATTTGACAGGTTGATGCCTGATGCAGAAGCACAAGCTTAATTTTAGTTTGGTAAGAAATAAAGAGAGTCTCCTCATTTTTATTATTCATCAATGCAATACAAAAACATTATGTGAACAACAAATTAGTCTCAAATACAATTTTAGAGGTTACAAACTAATGGAAACATATGTAATGTGTAGGCAAATGGACTAATTTTCAAGATCTACTAAATATAAATTACTATGCTTTTACTGTTTTAGCAAAATAGTTACTCATTAAAAATGAAAGCCTTAGATTTTATAAAACATCCACCTTCCTTTTGGGCATTTTAGGGAACTATAGCTCTGACTTATTAGCAACCTTTTCTTTCTTTTCTTTTTCTCTCTTTTTATTTTGGTTGCAACTTTTCTAATCCCAGCTGTTCCTTCAGTGTGCTTTTCTAGAGCACACCGTAAAGGGCTCTCATGAATTCCTAGAGAAGAGCTGATGCTTTCTTAGGTATCTGAGTGGCCACCCTGACTAGGCTTTTACAGGCTGACAGATGGATGTTTTAGATAGGTAGACACATTTTCACGTAAGGTTTAAGTGGAAAGGAAACAAGTGTCACTTTTAATGCTGATGAATTCTGGTAATGAGATTCTTGTTGGAGGAGGATTATGGGCACATCCCTTTTTGGCAGCTTTCCATGGAGTGAAGAGGAATAGAAGCAATATGCTTACAGATGTTGATATGCCTGTTGCCTTGGCAACATCAGTCCCTGTCTTTGTGGCTGCTGCCAGGAACACAGCATCTGGCTCCGGCCCCATCTGTTGTACTGACTGCAGCATCTGCCTCCACCTTTTCTTCCATGCATCTAGCTCTGGCTCTTTGTCCTCTGCCCTACCTCTGCTATTGCTCTCTGATTGCAACATCTGCCACTATTTGTTCTTGCTTTATACCCACAACTTCAGGTGCTTTAGAGTGTCAGCTAAGTTTAGTGGCTATGGCACTTAAATATTCTTTTACCTATGAAAAGCTGTTTCACTGAAGATGTTTTCCTTAGTCAGACTTTCTGTTCCTGATATTTGGATGATTTCCTTGGCAACTTCAAATTTGCCATTGTAGCATGCCCTAGATTTGAAGAAAATATCTTGTTAATATTGTAAGCAAGTACATGCAGTATACCTGGAGAATCTATGGAATGCTACATAATACTCACAGGTGTAAGGGGGTATCTCCATAGATATTAACAACATGAGGTTGAACTTCCAAATCACTTTGCAGCAGATACTTAACTATATCATGGTGTCCAAATCGAGAACAGAAATGGAGTGGGACATGGTCTTCATTATCTTGAGCATTCACTGTTATCAGCAAGAAAGGAAAAGATATGTTATCTAGAATTCTTTGTTTCTCAACCTTCATACGTATAGTATCATGGACATTTCTAAGTGCCTGAGTGATTCCTGGAAATTGCCAGTTAATGATAATCATAAAGGAAATTAAGGGCGACCAATTTTTAAAATTATAATGTTATTCTATTGCCTACTACCACATTAAACAGGTTTCCTTCTAGCTTCCATAAATTCTATGGAACACATCAAATCAAATCTATCTTACACAGTGGAACAGTTTGGGAAACTAATAGCATCCAAAAGGTACACGTGGCCTTATTTCTACAAGGATCACATTTCAAATTGATTGTTTTTCTATCTGAATGATGTTAAGAATTACAGATCCTGGCCACAGCACCATTCCCAGAGATTTGGGTTCAGTAGCTTAGAGTGGGGTCCCACAACCTGTATGTTTACAACACTGTTGTAAACAGCTCTGATGTATATCCTTAGCTGAAAATTGCCATACTACAGTATGCAAAGCATGGTATCATGAAAGGAAAAGCACTTTAGACTTAGGCAGACCTCATTAATTGTTTTACTTTAGACAGGTTATTTAAAATTCAATTCTTCATTCAGTAGTGGACATGTGTCCTTCTCGTTGAAACACCCAGCCTTATAACCTCTTCTCACGTCTGGGTAATTCCGTATACTGCAAGTATTAATGAGAAGCCAAGACCACATTCTATCACAGAAGCAGAAAATGTGATTTCCAAGATCTGTTTGCAGCTAGGGAACAGAAATAGCAGAGGGTGACCATATGTCCTGGTTTAGGCTTGTTATCCTGGAATAATTCTTAATAATGACACTTTTACTCTCAACAGTTCCCTGGTCTGGATACCTATCTGTAGACTCCTCCAATCAACACATCATATGAGACTCTGACTTCAGAGCTGATGACATAAAAAGCAGGGCCTAATCTATCTTGGCAATGTGGCAGTGGTGGCAGTAGCTCCATCCAATTTCCCATGGTAGCAATTCCAGCCACAGATTCAATGCCCTGCATTGTTGGCATCAGAAGCACAACAGTTTATGTGTGCCTAGCAAGGGTGGCAGTGCATCTTCACAGGACCACATTTGGGCATGATTTTGGATGTTGTTCCTCACTGTGAGAATTTCAAACATGGCTTTCTACTCTGTTCTGAGGAAGAAGATTCTGTGTGCTACATAATATCCTTTAATCTACTCCTTTTATGCCTAAATTAGCAAGAGTTAGTTTCTAATACTTGAAAGTAAAAAAAAAAAACAAAAACGAAAACAAAAAAACTTGACAGATACACTCTCTTTCCTCAACAAGAATCAAGTGATCACTATGTATTAGCCATTAAGCTAGTGTTGGAGGTATGGATGTCTTATCAGTAACAATGGATATAATAAGATCATTGTTCCAGGGATGCTGAAAAGAATAAAGAGGATCATGATTGGAAAGCGTCTATCTAGCATGATGCTTGTCCCATACTAGACATTTAATAAAAATTACTTAACCTTTTTACTAATGTCCATCTTAGAAATTTGCTGTGTCCAAAGCTAATAACAGATAAATGCAGAGTCTATACTCTCAAATAACCTACAGTCTAGTTAAACAGTCAATAATTACAGTACTGAAGTAATAACAACTGAACATCAAACTGCTCAATTCCTAATCTGGCTTTAATAATTTTTAAAACTAAAATAATGGAATCAACTGCTCTAAAGCCATTTGTTTTATTGTTTGATTACTTTGTCAATCTAGACAGGGTCTTAATTAGGCCTTGTAGCTGCTATATTTGTAAACAATCATCCTCATTTTATTGTTCTGCAAGATTTTAAGCCAAAGGCAAATCTTTAACAAAGTCACTGAGCTTCTCCTCCCAAGGCTGTTATTACAAACAAACCTTTGAATCTTTTTTTATTAATGAGCAGCTCAAAAAGACGCCTTTCATTCAGAAGAATGTTGGTTCTTCTGATTATCTCCCTTTTAAAAAAGCTTTTCCTTTGTTCACGTGCTGTTCTAAGCCAGGGAAAGTCAATGCCACAAGTCAATGCTTGAGAACAGTTAGGAGTCCAGGGCATCTGGAGTGTGACATAAGAATTCTTAAGGTTCAGAAGGAAAAATGCAAAGCAGAATGCAGTGCAATCTTCTATTAATTTATAATTTGCCTTTGGCCATCCTTGGCCCCACCCAGTATTCCTCGCCAATTGAATTAGTAAACTTCAAATTAGATTATTTACTTGGTGAATTATCCACAGTGGCTGAAACATTATTCCCATCAAAGAAGATGTAAATACCAACTGAAGGAACAAGCCAGGACAAATATGGAATCAGACATAGAATTTATGCGTATACACGTCTGTTTTTGCCTCAGTCATTGTGATGTATTTAGTTTTGTCTTCGACAATTTGCAAAGACAAAAAAGAAAATATATTATTATATCTTAGAAAAATTGAATGCATGAATAACATTCTATTTGCTCTAACTTAGCATCTTATTGAGAAACATATAAAGGAGAATTTAAAACAAAAAATGCATGTAAATCATTATTAGGAAAATATCTAGTTCCTGGTGCTCTGTTTTGAAGAGAGTAGGTAGATAGTGATGTCTTTTGAAAGAAATATTGAATATTGGGTGAATGTGTGCTGTTTCTTCTTTATTTCCGCTTATTGACCCTAAAAATAAAATAAAATTTTCCAGATTGACCAAGCAATGTCAACAGGTCCTATAAGATCTTTAAAATTACTCCCAGGTCTGTCTTTAATAAGCTTTCAGTAACAGATCTGTGTAATACATCCAACAAGCTATATTTCAAAAAATAAAACACTTCCTATGGCTGGACATGTTCTAGGAATTTTTTGTGGCTTTCTGTAATATCCAGCTCTGTCCAGTTGCAAGGATTGTGTTATTTAAAAGAAATATAGCATTTATGATTAAGATGACAGAAATTATTAATTCTAAATTTAATTTTTTCAATTTTTAACATTATCAAAATGGCATATTTTGAAGGCTGTATCACTATTTTTTTTTCTTATTCAGTCCATCAATATTTTAAACTTTTCAATCTCATTTAGGGGGCATTATACTTCTCCTTTTTCATTACCCTAAGAGATACAAAGAAGCAAAACAGTGACTTAAAACATACCTAACTGAATAGGTCAGCCTCTCAAACATGCTGAACCAAAGAGGCTGCTTTCAGAATTACATTTTGGGTAATTTTGCAACCTGAATTTATTTTCATTTGTGACATTCTGTTACATGGAAACATACTGTAAATACTGGATTTCAAATTGTACTCTCTTTGGGGTCATTTATTTAATCTTTCTCCTATGTCCATTTACCACAGGCAGGGTCCAGATCTAAAATTAATCATTTGGAGGCTTAGCTACATTTTAGAATAAATGAACTAACTAATAATAAGTCCTGCACAGTGTCCATTGGCATAGCAGATCTTCTGGTTTATTTTTTGCAATTGGTTGAAGTACAAATGGGACTTAAATATCAAGCGTGTACTAGAAAGAAATAAAAATACTTAAAAATGTGAGTCACGCCATCTCTTGACTTTATAAAATAATTGAGTAAGAGGCATGTAATACTTGCGTGCAACAAAAAGAAAATGTTAAAAATTGTATCATATGATGCTGGTATGTAAGGGGAATATGGTTGTAGTATTACACATTTCAATGCCTTTTGCACTGAAAGAGACATGCTGATCATAAATGACATTCATTTTGACACTACTGAGCTCTGGAGTTGTGCAGAGGAATAAAAAGCTAAGGTTGGCATCAATAATGAAAGGAAAAAGTGATGCAGTTCCTGACCCCTTGGAAGAGTGAGGCAGTTTCAAAAACACGATTATGTGTTTAGTCGTTCACACAGGTGTACCTGTGCCTATTCTAGACTAACAAAATGAAAGAGACTGCTTAAACAAGGTCCAAGGAACAGCATTCCTTACATCCTGACAACATAGGTTGTTTATAATAATGCTCTAAAGTAGCTGCCTGATTTACTGCATACTGGCGCATAGAAAACAATGCAAGCTATGTTTCTTAAATTTTACGAAATAAAGTGGCCCTTGTTTACAACTTGGAAACTGGAAATTACCTTAGTCTCTTGCCACGGTTGTCTCTAGGATACTTTGTGTATTCCTTATGGGTAGATAAAAAACATTGATTAGCTTTATTAACTAAATATCAATCTGAATTTTGAACCAAGGAACTGGCAGTTCCAGAGATTTGACAACCATGTCCTTTTGGAAATGTGTATTGTTCCCGCTGCAAAGGCCAGCAGTTCTTACAGCTGGGCTTTTAATTAGGTCTCTTGGGGGTCAATGGAAGAATGTTGGATATGCCTGAGAGAATTTAATGGCAAGACGCAACTCTGAGTGAATTTTTGTCAAAAAATAAAGTTTGTGAGGAAAAGCAAAAAAAAGAAATTTTTCAATACCTATAGTAAACTTTCCAAAATTTATTTTATAATTAAGAAAATAAAAATGAAAGGAAATTCTATTCTATCAACTGATTCCGAAGTCCTTCTATGTATTCTAAAGCTTTTTTTTCCCCAAATGGATCACACTCAAACTCTATTAAAAAGTATAGTAATATAATATCAAATATTGGGGATGTGGGAAGCAACTGAAATTCTCATATATTGTTGAAAGATTTTAAAATAGTACAAACATTCTGGAAAACTGTCTAGAAATTTCCTAAAACATTAAACATATGCATTATTACCTTTCGATTTATCAGTTCTCTCATATATATATGTGTTTATATATATATTCAAGAGAGATGAACATATATGTCCACAAAAAGACGTGAATAAGAATGTTACTGGCAATTGTATTCATAATAGAAAAACACTAGAAATATTAAAATGTCTACTAGGAGAAGAATGGATATACCAATTATGGTATATTCATGCAATCATAAACAATATAAAAGAACAAACTACGATCCATACAACAACATGGATATATGTCCAAATCATCTTGTTGAGCAAAAGAAGCCAGTCACAAAATTATACAAACTTCAAGAACAGACAAAACTATATATAGCAATAAAAGCCAGAATATTAATTACCTTTGGTGGTAAAGTCTATTTACCTGAGATGAGGTAAGGGAAGGGAAAGATAAGATAAGGGAAAATTTAGGGGGTAATTAAATATTCTAAATCTTGATCTGGGTGGTTTTCAATGGATGTATACATACATAAATATTCATCAGGTTATATTTTTAAGATTTCAGAATTTGCTAGAAGTAAATAATGTCTCAATTTATAAAAGATTAGTGAACAACAGTGAAGACATCTAATTCATCTAAGAGAACTCTTTACTTTCACTGGAGCCCCTAATAACCATAAAAACCCTAGAAGAAAACCTAGGCATTACCATTCAGGACATAGGCATGGGCAAGGACTTCATGTCTAAAACACCAAAAGCAATGGCAACAAAAGACAAAATTGACAAATGGGATCTAATTAAACTAAAGAGCTTCTGCACAGCAAAACAAACTACCATCAGAGTGAACAGGCAACCTACAAAATGGGAGAAAATTTTCGCAACCTACTCATCTGACAAAGGGCTAATATCCAGAATCTACAATGAACTCAAACAAATTTACAAGAAAAAAACAAACAACCCCATCAAAAAGTGGGCGAAGGACATGAACAGACACTTCTCAAAAGAAGACATTTATGCAGCCAAAAAACACATGAAAAAATGCTCATCATCACTGGCCATCAGAGAAATGCAAATCAAAACCACAATGAGATACCATCTCACAACAGTTAGAATGGCAATCATTAAAAAGTCAGGAAACAACAGGTGCTGGAGAGGATGTGGAGAAATAGGAACACTTTTACACTGTTGGTGGGACTGTAAACTAGCTCAACCGTTGTGGAAGTCAGTGTGGCGATTCCTCAGGGATCTAGAACTAGAAATACCATTTGACCCAGCCATCCCATTACTGGGTATATACCCAAAGGACTATAAATCATGCTGCTATAAAGACACATGCACACGTATGTTTACTGCGGCATTATTCACAATAGCAAAGACTTGGAACCAACCCAAATGTCCAACAATGATAGACTGGATTAAGAAAATGTGGCACATATACACCATGGAATACTATGCAGCCATAAAAAATGATGAGTTCATGTCCTTTGTAGGGACATGGATGAAAATGGAAATCATCATTCTCAGTAAACTATCACAAGAACAAAAAACCAAACACCACATATTCTCACTCATAGGTGGGAATTGAACAATGAGATCACATGGACACAGGAAGGGGAATATCACACTCTGGGGACTGTTGTGGGGTGGGGGGAGGGGGGAGGGATAGCATTGGGAGATATACTTAATGCCAGATGACGAGTTAGTGGGTGCAGCACACCAGCATGGCACATGTATACATATGTAACTAACCTGCACGTTGTGCACATGTACCCTAAAACTTAAAGTATAATTAAAAAAAAAAGAATTGAGCTAAAACATGTTAAGAAGGATTCGCATGTAGGCCTGATAAATATATTAAAGATGAATTATGACTTGTGGAGCAAATAAGTACATGACTACAGGATTAGTCAACTTCAAGATTAATCTCTAGTAAGAGAAGTACAAGTAAAAGGTATACATAAAGCAAATGATAGCAAAGGTCTTTTAAATATATAATCTTACCATCTGCTTTGCTGCCTTCTTCCATCAAGAGTTTTGCAATATTCAAGAATCCTTTTGCAGATGCTAGGTGGAGGGGTCTATCTCCAACTTCACCACTTACATTTACATCAGCACCAAATTTCAAAAGAAGGCGAGTTACCTAAAGGATTTATTCATTTGAAATCAGTATAAAAATTCAAACAATAATGCAAAACTTTTGGCAGTATACAAGAACACAACTGGCTTAAACCACAAAAATTTATTGTTATATCACCTAGCAAGAAGTCCAAAACTGGAACAATTCTAGGGTTGATTAATACAACAGCTTAATAACTCAAGTTCTTTCTGTCATTCTGTTCTGCCATGCTCAGCAAGTAGGATAGATCAACTCATGGTAGTAAGAGAGCTGCAGCATCTCCAGCCATTACAAACTGAAGTTCACAGGGTAGAGCAGGAGATGACCTCTATCTTTTGGAACAAGCGACCATTTTTTTAAATCTAGAAATTCCTTCTTAAAAACTCTCCAGAAACCATCTTCCCATATCTCTTCAGTCTGGACTAGGTCATTTGCAACTTTCTAAACCAATCCCTGGGCAAGGGGAAAGATTTACTGTGAGTGGCTTCAGCTAATTAAGATCTAACACACAGTGGCTGGGGATAGGAGCATCTCTAAGCACAACCTCTAGGAGAGAGGTTGAACAGTGAAATAAAATAAGGAGTCTGCAAGAAAGAAAAAAATATATGGCCCAAAGTGGTAACAGTTGAAATGATAGCTTTGCCTAAGCAAACAATAGTGCCTGCTACTGACCTTATGCTGTTAACGTGAGGGGTAATATCATATACTGATTAAGAGTTAAGGTGCAGTTTAAGATAGTCCTAGATTCGAATCTAGAATCTGATTTATATCAGCTCTGTGTTCTTGAGAAAAATTAGTTAATTTATCTATACCCAAGTTTTTTCATATGTGCAATGGGAATAATATTAAGACTTAACTCATGGGTTGTCATGAGGATTAGATTAGGAATTTGTTTAAAGTGCATAGCACAATGACTGACATACAGTATTTGTTCTGTAAATGTTATTTTTTATTTTTGTTGGTGAACTGAGACAATGTTGTTTACTATTTCTGTTTCAGAGTTAATGTGGGGCTAGATGAGATGCTAGGGAGCTTTGAAAACGTTTTTTAAAAATCATCTCCACATTTTTTGACCTTGAAAACCTACTTTTGTCATTTGCTCTCTTTAGTATCAACTCTCTTGTCAATTTCATAATGTAGGTCTTCACTTTACATAAATAATCCTCTCTAGAGTCATGCAGAATCTTCTCTGAATGATCTCTTCCAAAGTCTCCTTCTGGCCAGAGCCAGTGGTAGTTGACTTGATTCTTGATTTTCATGGCAGCTTCAGTCATATGGGTCTTTTTCTGGATATGTGAGTGAACTGGAGATAGAAACAGTAGCCCTGGCATCTTCTCCATTTAACTGAGACTCTACATCCATAGGGTCAGAGAGGGATAAAGTAATGAAGCATGTGGGAGTCTTCCTGCGATTGTTTCAGGTAATTTAGGAATTCCTTTGAGTCACTTATATATATACTTAAGAACTTTCCCAATAACTTCTGTAAACTTGATATTGGCTCTCCTGAGAATTTCAAAAGTCACCTCAGTGATACTAAGGTTAAGTTAGGATGCATCTGAATCCTTAAAATAGCAGTTAGGGTTCAAATAGCAATTGACCCCTCTCAATTGTCTTGACCACTGAAGTGTCAGCACAAAAGTGAATTCAAGCTCTAAAACTATTTTTACTTCCCATGAGTCAGCAAATAAACATGTCTTGAGTATAAATCTCTCAAGAATGTGGTAGACATTTGAGAGAAATTCTAGAGAAAATATTAGCTGGGTGTGATGTGGGGAACTGAGTTCCTATTGAGTACAATAGACAAGAGCAAGGGTTTGGAAATCAGTCTTCTACTTATCAGCTATATTGCTTTGAACAAATTGTTTATCATTTTGATACTTCAGCTTCTTCATTGCTAAAGTTGGAATAATAATATTTCTACCTCTTGGAGTTGTTGTGAGGATTAAATAAGTCATCGCATGAAAAGCACTCAGAAAAGTGCCTGGCATTCAATAACTGTTAGTAAAAGTGGTAGCCCCAACTTGGAGCATGTGCATTTTATCTCTTTGTTGGCTAATGGGCAGATCAAGACTTAATTCAGGTGAAATCAGAACAGCAGAAGTTTAGTTTCAAGAACCTTGCATGCCTAAGCAGATATTTCCACTTACACAGACTCCATATATTCTGATTATGTGACTTTATAATAGACTGATTTAAACTATCTCTGAAATCGATTGTCTATTAAGGACTATTATTACATACCTAGGAAATATTGCTCTTGGTGCAAAACATCTACTCTTCCACTTAAAAATAAGTAAATAAACAAATGACAAGGAACATGGCACATTAGGTACATTTATATATTGAATGTACCATTCTCCTTGTCAGCATATTTTAGCAAATGACAATAGCCTCCATAAATTACTTATGTGCTGCCTTCACACACAGAAAGTGAGTCCCTTATCATAAAAGGGCCATCCACATTTTAGCATAATTTTATAAGACTGTGACTATATTTTCAGGGAAAGTAAACAAATTTAGTTCTCCACCCAACATGCATACAGGCTCTTTATGTTTCTGCTGGGTGATGAGGTTAATCGTCAAAGAGGATGACTCTACAAATAATATGCATTGTATATATCCTGTCTGTGCCTGAGGTTAGGAAATGATGGGATTTTTCCATTACTTGTGCTTTTGGGCCTGTACTTCTAAAAGTATTTTCAGTGCCCAGCTCTTCATTGCACTCCAGTGCACTCTGAGCAGCACATCAATGAAATAAGCAATCTTCCTACCTATAGGTCACGCTTCACAGGTCTTAGAGTGTCCAGGCATATGCCAGCTAGCAGAGGAATAAAGGCACAATGACTATTGAGCACAGGGACACAAGTAAGTTTGATCTTCAACTTGGAACCCTCAGGTGGTGCTGTGGCATGACCTCCAGGAAAGTAAAAAGGTATAATTCTAACCTACAATTGAATGAGTCTAGAAAGACAAAGTGAGGAAGAGTGAAAATGGAGTATTCAATGAACAGTTATATTTGGTTATCCAGTTACATTTGTATTTCTCTCTGTCTCTCTCTCTCTCTTTTTTTTTTTTTTTTTTGTTATTTTCAGTTCCTTGAGTATTCTCACTGCCAAAGGGCAGTGTTTTAAAGAAACATAGAAATTTTGTCTTTTGATATGTTAAGGTTGAAAATCAGCAGACTTTGGAGTTAGAACATGTTGCCTTGAATTCTGACTTCTCCATTTAGGAAAATTGTTTGGACTTGATAATTTGTCTCACTGGTTGAAGAAGAATAAGAAGAGGTACTGTGGTACAGCAAAACAATATAGGCATTGGGATCAGACAGAACTGAGTACATATTCCAGCTCTTCTATTTATTATTAATAGCTGCATGACTCTGGCATGCTACCTCACCTGACTGAGCTTCATGTATACCATTGATAAGAATGGGCAAATAGGCTGGGCATGGTGGCTCACACCTGTAATCCCAGGACTTCAGGAGGCCGAGGCAGGAGGATCACGAGGTCAGGAGATCGAGACCATCCTGGCTAACATGGTGAAACCCCGTCTCTACTAAAAATACAAAAAATTAGTCAGGCGTGGTGGCAGGTGCCTGCAGTCTCAGCTACTTGGGAGGCTGAGGCAGGAGAATGGCGTGAACCCAGGAGGCGGAGCTTGCAGTGAGCCGAGATCGAGCCACTGCACTCCAGCCTGGGCGACAGAGCAAGACTCCGTCTCACAAAAAAGAAAAAAAAAAAGGGGCAAATAGCCAATTTCAGGGTTGTGGAAAAATTAGAAAAAAAGATAAAGGTTCTATCATAGTGCTTATCCCATAGTATAAGCTCAGTCATGTGGCAATTCATTAATTTCATAAAGTTGTGAAGGTTAAATAAAAATCATGTATTGAACAAAAGTATGTTAAAAACTTTAAAGTTTCTATATATATTATTTATTACAGAAAATAAAATTTTATAAATATGGACCTGTTATAGAATCACATAAAGTAAATTATAAAGCACATTAGTAATTGTTTCTATAGAGTCTTTATGAGTTGTTTTATTGTTATTGCCATTAGCATCATCACAGCTATATTTACTGAGCATTTGCCAAACAATTTATATTGCATCCTAACAGCAACCCTATGAGGTTATAATTAATATCTTTCCCCATTTTATAGGTGAATAAATGAAGATCAGAGGGATTACATAACCTACACCTGGTCAAAACACTAGGAATTTTTCAAATTTAGGCTGACTGATTCCTGAGGCCACACACTTACCAATGTACTTTTCTGCCTCTTCGTGTAATAAGATCATCAGCAAAAATGAGTAACATGACAACCGTAATGCTTATATGGATCTACAAGTTCCTCAAGGATGGGTTGATGAGAATATGGCAAAAATAATTCAAAGATATTTTAAATATAAACTCTTTGAAGCTAGGACAATTCAACAAAAGCCTACACTTAAGCAACACCTAACCTTTGGAAATCCTACTGTCAGACTTACCTGTTCATGTCCATAGTACGCTGCAATATGCAATGGAGTGAAAAAAACTGCATCTTGAATATTGACATTAGCTCCATGTTGCAACAGCACATCAGCAGCCTGGACAAGAAAATGATTATGGTTAAGAACTTCAGTTGAGTTATCTGCCTATTAAGATTCAGTTTACAACCACCATGCACAAATCTTCTTCAGGAGTTGCCACCCTAAAACACAACTTTCTTCCATCCACCTTATCCAAGACCTCCAGTGTCCTGTTTTTTTATGAAAGATAAAGACTAAATTTCCTTAGTATGACATTCAGGGTCCCTTCAATCCGACAGTGTTTGTTTTAAATGTATTTCTCATTAGTCTCTTTCCTAAACCCAATTGTAGAGTCAAACTGCATCCAGCTTCCTGCTCCTTTGAGGCTTTGTTCACATTATTTCTTCAGCCAGAAATGTCCTTCTGCCTCATATATTCATGCTTTATCTCCAGCTAAAATGCCATCTCCTCCCAGATTTCCTCAATTTCCCTCCCTTCATTGCCATCTGCCTGGCTGAAATTAAATGTTACCTCCTCATAAATCTCATATAACTTTCACTCATATAATTTAGAACATTTTTCTATTTATATACATACCTTACCATCCTTACTAAAGAGAAATTTCTTTAAGGACAAAGTGTATGTCAGATTCATCTTTATACTCTTACTCTAGCATGTGATCATGCAAATAACAATCATACAATAAATATTTGTTGAAGAAATGAATGAACAAATGAAAAACCCTACCAGGAACTGTTGGCCAATTGTCATCATGGAAAGCCATAGATTGGTATTTGTAGGGGAGAAAAAAAATATTTTTTCTATCCATTTTAGGTTTATTGGCTGAGGCCATATAAATTAGACTGACAAAAAGGCAGATAAATAAGAGAAAAACAATCAGGAGTTTATTAACATGTGTATTGCACATAAATGGGACTACTCAGTGATGAGTAACTCAAAGTAGTAGTTAGAACTTGGTCTCATCTATAATCTTAACAAAAATTTACAATAACTTTGTAGAGCAGTAATAAGACAAAGAAAAATAACTTTGAACTTCTACTGGCAACAAATTGGGGGAAGGTAAATATATGGAGGAAACTAATGGAAAATAAAAGTTGGTTTTAGCAAAGTTTCTTATATAGATTCCTCTGGTGACTTCTCTGGGCTGATAAGTGTCTAGAGTTATCTCTTGTGATTAACTTCTATCCTTTCTGGTAGAGAAGACAGAAAGGAATCCTTCATAAATTTGTGTCCCTCTTTTAGGCAAATAGAAGGAGAGCAAAGAGTTCCTATATCTGTTTCTTTTCAATTTTCTGTAGCTCAAAATAATCAATACGCCAAAGTAGCCTATTTTGGGGGAGCATATTTTGCTACCTTTCACAACAAACTTGTTAATATTTCCAATTTCTTCTCCTAAATACCTGTCTTCGAGTCTCTCTTTTCTGTTCAACACATTGAAATAATTTCCTTCAAATGTGTTCATTTTCATTGTGGACTTTGCTAATGTACTGTCTATTCTTCAGTTGGTCAAATATTACACATTTTGAAATTTTTTCAAAAGTCTATTAGAAGAGAAAACAGAAAGATGGAATTTAAGAGCTCAAGGGACTTATGTCCTATCACCTCTTCTGTTTATATGAACAAATTGCCGCTTAAGTCATGTTTCGTCAGTTGTGTGAATCATAGACCTACAGAACTAGGGAGGGACTGTGGACATTACATATCAAACCCTTACATTTTAAAGATAAAAAAATGGAGAACCAGGAATTAAGAAATTTTTCCAGGTCATAGAGCAAGTCAGTGTCAATAGGAAACTAAATCTTTAGTCTCTTGCCTCAAGCTTTGTTTCTGAGTGCTTCATAGTTTGAAATAGTTAATTTTTAATCACCTATTCATCCATTAAACACAATTTATTGAGCAAATATGAGCCAAAACTATTATTTTACATGCTTACCTCATAATTTATTCACTCGGGGATAGCATTGGAGATGCTAATAGTTGTCATATAAAATCACAAATTTTTATTGAAAAATCCGAAATTTCTGATGGGTCCAAATATAAGCAGGTACATAGGCTTCTATACATTCTCACAACAATTTTCTTTGTTAATACTTGAATATTGCTGACTAATGATCAGGAGAATACACATTGTGTACAGTGAGCTGTTTTTATAATACAAAAATTAAAACCACAATGAGCTTTTATTGAGGGACTATTATGTATCAGGCCCAGAAACAAGTGTATCAGTGGTAATCAAAGTCTACTCTGTTTCATGCCAAAATACAGAAAGAGGTGCTCCTCTCCATTTTAAAGATGAAGAAACTGAACCTCTGGGGAGCAGAAGTGAAATTCAAATCCAGGTCTGTTTGACATCAAATCTTGTTTTTACCAGTCCACTCCTCTGACCTTGATTTTATTAACACTAACTTTTAAGTAAATAAAGTAACTAATTCAATCCCAGATAGGAAGAAGCCATCTGTCAGTAGAGGCTCCATAGATTTAGACTGAAAATGAATGCTGAAGCCATTTATAACAAGAGCTTGGTATCTTTAGGCTTCACATGCCTGGGAATCTCAGGAACCTTTGAAGGAGGCCCCTAGCAATCAAGGTAGATTAAGCTTTTTACAATTCCTCTTATTTTAAATATAGCATAAAGTAGACAGCATGAATTTTTATGCAAAACGGACTTTCAAATGTTAACCTATAGAGCCAATTTCTTAGGCATGCTTCCACAACTTTCATTCTAAAAGATAAGAGTTCTTAGGCTTTAATAAACAGTTTAAAGCCATTTTTTTTTCCTCCTAAGTTTGCACTTCTCCAGTTATTCAGAAGGTCAACATTTGGCTGAACATTCATTAATTATGAAGTGTTGGTTTTCTGAGAAAGTGTCAAAATGTAAGTTTTAATGAAACCATACAGAGTCATTTTTGAATTGTAGGCTTTACTTAGTTTGTTTTAAAATTCAAGAAAATACTTAACCATTGAGAGCAATGCATTTTAGAATTATCTGATTTTAGCTAATGAGTAGAATTCATGTACTAATTTGTATGACCTTTGGAGTAATGATGGGGAGAGTATCTCCCAGCATTCTAATGGGAATATGGTATATTGTCCGTCACGTGGACTAAGACAAGTACACTCATACAAACATTTAGGCTTCAATATATACCTATCAAGTTATTTTACTCATGATTCATCTGCTTCAGAACCTGAAAAAGTTGGTAAATCAACTTCACACTCTTTCCACTACATGAAACTCTTGTGAAGTCACAGACTGAATCTATTTTGTTCCCTACTATGGTAGGTAGGTAATAGGCATCCAATAATTGTTAAATTGGATGTATTTCCAGTACAGTTAAAGTACAATTTTGGAAGGTATATATGCCACCGGGCATAAGGTAATATAAACATTAATAATTAGTACTTAATTATATGATAGAATTTTTAAATAATTCAATTCATCAAACATTTATTGATAATTGATTTCAAATTAACCTTCAGCAAATCCCAAGTGTTTGCTATATTCCAAGACCTGTTATTGGAGTTTTAAATATATTATTAACATTTTTGCATGGTATATATTCTGTTATTTTGAATTTTTTTGTGAGACTATATGGTCATGATTTTTTTTCTCAGAAAAAAATAACTAGTAAAATTTTAAACTAGAAACAGATTTTATGACAGCTATCTTAATATACTTTAAGGACATAAATCTTTAAACACTTTAAGGATATAAATTGTATCATACTTAGATTTATATAACTGACATAAATATACATCTTAATATTATTATTAAATATGTGTTTAATATTATTAAATGTATAGAATATATTATATTTATATAAATATATGATTATATTTAATAATAATAGTACTGATATATAAAAAGACATATTTGACATATAATAATACTATTAATATAATAGTAATATATAATAATACCACTGATATATATATATTAAACAACTACTGAGATATATATTATATATACTCAATATATAAAATACTGATATATATATTAAGTGCTACTACTGAAATACATATATAAGAATAATACTGAGATATATATATATCTCAGTAGCAGTATTTTATATCTCAGTATTATAAAATATATCTATATAAATATTATTAAATATATATATCAGTAGTATTATTATCAAAGAACTAAGATTTAAATATGGGCTGGTAACTTGGTACTTTTCACTGATGGAAGGATAAGGACTATAAATTGTCTCCCATTAAGTGGTTGTTTTATGAGCACAGAAAATAAGTCAGAGCTCTTTATTTTGATAGTATAACAATTACTGTATGAATTACCCTTTACAATATTTTTATTTACCAGTTGACTCTCAAAAAACATCCAAGTGAAGTTCCTCCAGTTTCTAGCTTGTAATTTAAACACGACTTGCACATTCTGCTTTTTCTTTTTCCTTTTTTTTTTTTTTTTTTGACACGGAGTCTTGCTCTGTCTCCAGGCTGAAGTGCAGTGGCACAATCTCGGCTCACTGCAACCTCCACCTCCCAGGTTTAAGCAATTCCCCTGCCTCAGCCTCCTGAGTAGCTGGGACTACAGGTGTGCACCACCACGCCCAGCTAATTTTTGTATTTTTAGTAGAGACAGGTTTTCACTATGTTGGCAAGGATGGTCTAGATTTCATGATCTGCCCACCTTGGCCTCCCAAAGTACTGGGATTACAGGCATGAGCCTGCTTTTTCTTTTTAGAATGTCTTCCCTTCTCTTTCTCTGCCACACACCCAGTCTCATGACCAAGCTCAGTTCTCATGTTCTCCATGAAAAGCTTTTGAAAATAGGTCATTGTATTAATCACTTATTTTCTGAATGCCTATAAAACTTAGTGACACAATGTAATCTTTCTGGTAATTAACACTGTGGGTAAATCACTCTTTCATAAAATTTTAAACTTATGTTCCAAAGTTGTCTCTATAAAGTGTAAGAAGTTTTGACTCCAGGTAAAAGGATTTTTCACCTGAGGCCCTGAAATTTAATCCTTATAACTAAAATAGCCAGACCTTATTTAAAATCTCAGAAATTCCAAAAGTAATGCCTATAATAACAAAGGCCCTCACTGTTATTTCTTGTTAAATGTTTTTGCTACAGTATAACTTTAACTTATTTGACTTGGTTCCATTTAGCTCCCTCTCTTTTATTTTAAGGAAGTCATTGGGCAGGGTTAAAGGAGAAAAAAGAATGACCGTATAAAGAGGAACCAAATGTCCCATGGAAGAGAAAATAGAATAGGGTAAATTCTAGATGAAATAAAATGGCAATCAATCTCAGTTGAAATTGCCAAACCAAATACAGTATCTCATACCTAGCAGACTTTCAATAAATATCTACACTTGGAAATTAAATTTTTCTTTGCTTTAAGTGGTATTTTATTTTCTATTATTTCTTTGGATCTTCTTCAAATTCATGCTTATACCAATGTTTTCCTTAAGATTTACAGTTTGCTTAAAGCTACAATTTTCTCTTCTCTATGCCTGTGTCTCACCTTTATTATTGAGATTTATAAAGAGAAGAACAATGAAGCTGTATTGGGATGACACCCATTTCCATTTAGTGGAAAAATCTGCATTAGTAAAGCTTTAGAGGAAAAATTGTTTTTCCAAAGTCTATGACTTATCAATTCAAAATGATCCTAAAGACATTAGCATGAAAGTTGATTTAGGATTGATATTTTTTCCAGTTATTTTCAGTTCTGACATTCAATAACCAGTTCTCAATTATGGTCCCCTCCAACTATTGTCCTTCCTCCTAAACTTCGTAGACAATTTTTTAAAGAGTCATCTCCAACTTTCCTCTACCTTTCCTCACCTCCTATTCACTCTTCAGCCCACTACAATCTGTCTTTAGACCTCACCACTCCAGGGATATTTCTCTGGAAAATGACATCAAAGGCCCCCTAATTGCCCATTCTCATGGATGCTTTTTAGCCTGTAGTGGATTCTTATAATTTTACGTTTTCTCAGGATTCATTTTGAATATAAGTTTTCTTATACCACAAGCAGGACTTAGTCACCAGGGACACAGTTTCTAATTCTCTGCCTCTTCCCAGTTCCTCAATGTGGTTGATCCAGATACCTGCCGTGTATGACAATCTCCTGGTGACCCTCTCCCTATGGGACAGCTAGACATAATCACCAGGTCCGTCCCACAGACCTGGCTGAGCGATGGATGAAAGGGAGTACTCAGACACAGATATGCAGTGTAAGAGCAGCTAGGGGTCTGCAGGGCTCTAGTGGCCAAAGTGCGAGCTGCTTGCTTTTATTCAGTGTAGACATAACTCCAAAAGCCTGGAGCAAACACAGTCTGTGGGTAAGTAACATTTATTGTTCCCCTTTCACAGAAACTCATGCATGCGGATGATCAAAGGTCAGTTCCTGGTCAACATAAATAAACAAGCCTGTTTAAGATTAATTCCCCCACACTTACTTGTACCTACTCCTTGCCCTCTGCCTCAGTGTCAGAGAACAGCTGACTTCAGCTTATTCTTCCCCGAAGGTATGCAGAGCCTTCTGACCTTTCAGAAGGTCTGCTCCTTTCCCTATAGTTTCTGCCACCACTCTGATCGATCTCCTACACATAATCTACTTGGCTTGCTCCTCTGATGCTCACACCTAGCACAAACTGAGCAGCAGATAAGCAGCAGTGATCCCTCTCAATCACAGCAAGACCCCACAGAGCTAGTGCCTGCTTACTCTAAAGCCATTAATTAGAACTTCCCTCAGGAAACCCACTTGTGTAACTGTTGGATCCTTATTGGAACCCAATAAAAGCTTTAGCATAATGGTCTCTCTTTCTCTCTCTTGCTCCCCACGTGCTGGTTGAGTGTATGTGTCCTGAACTGTCCCTGGCCCCACTTCCCACTGGCCCTGTAAGGTGTGCTGCCCTCTTCTTTCTGAGATCTGTAAGTTTATCTTATAAACTCAGGTTTATGGGAGCACAAAGGCACCAAAAAGCACACATGCTTCTTTTTGTCTTATGTGGTTTTATTTGGGACCAGCTAGTAATTCCTTCCCGCCGCAGAAAGTCCTATTGAGCAGATAGCTTTTCAAAGGTATTTCAGTGATCATCATATCGGCAGCATATTTGTAAAAAGGATCATGACTATGTTACTGTTTGCAGTTGACAGCTTCTGTTATTTCATGTGCTTTGTTGAGTTGCCTCCTCTGTGTCTCACCTGACTGACACATTGAGCCTGTTTTCTAAGTCAGGGCTCTCCTAAAGAGTGACCCTCTTTGTAGGAAAATACTGGACACAGGTCAGATAAGAGCCACAAGGAGGTCTGTAAATATCAACAAGTTTCCTGTGAGAGGAGCACCTGGTCACAAATTGGACACTTAGGTATTTGGCTATCTGCCAAGATAAAGAAGTAGCTTTATCTTGAAGCCCTGTCAGGGCAGGACTAATGTTTATAGTCCTCTTGTGAGGGAGACCTCAAGAACAAATTATGACCTTTTCCTTATTTGACTGTTTATCCAGCATTTGTTACTATTGTCTACTTCTTCCTTAAGATTTTATTCTCCCTTAGATTGCTTGACACCACAATTTTTGAGTTTTCTTTCCACCTCTCTGCCTACTTATTATTATTCCTCCATAGAAATGGCTTTTTCTCGGTTCATCTCTTAAGTGTTGCTTTTTCTCACTGACATTTGTGTTTCCTTTTGTTCTCCTTTGTTTCCTGTAATTCTTTTGTATTAATTAATACATGTAAAGCACTTAGCACAATGCTTAGTATATAAGAATAAATATTCCAGAAGTGATAGCTATAGATATTTTGCTCTACATATCCTTGATTGATTTCATCTAAGACTACTACTTCTACTCCTGCTACTAGAAACACACACACACAAACACTCACACACACGTGTTTTTCTTAGACTTCCTCCAATACTGGATCTACCTTCTTTGGCAACTGATAGTCCTGTTTTGTATCTTTTCCCTATTTCCCAGCCACCTTTACTCTCGGCTGATATTGTCTTTGCATTGATCAAATCTTTACCACTTGCCTTTTGATTCTTGTTATTTTGAATGAAGCATTAGAAGGCAAAAAAAAAAAAAATGTGTGCTAGCGGGCCAAGAATATCTATTTCATTTAATGTTCACAACAATCATACTGAATTGTTATTAATAGCTGCATTTTAAAGATAAGGACAGTGAAGCTCAGAGGTTTACAGCTTGTAAGGAAAAACACTTAAGTTTAAACTCAGGTTTATGAGAGCACAAAGGCACCAAAAGGCAACCATGCTGCTTTCTGTCTTATGTGGCATTATTTGGGGCCAGCTAGTAATTCCTTCCCATTGCAGAAAGTTCTATTGTGGAGACAGCTTTTCAAAGGTTGTTCAGTCATAGTCATATTACCAGCATATTTGTAAAAAGGACCATGATTATATAATTGTTTCCACTTGACTGAAAAAAAAAGTTAAACATATTCTAAGTCATATGTTAAGGGTCTTGCAGAGTCTTATATATTAAAATGAGAATTTTAGGATTTTTTCCATGTAGAGATGCACCAAGAGACTTTAAGAAAGAGTAAAACATGTTTAATTTGCATCTTAGAAGGATCTTTCTAGGAAAAATGTATGGATTGAATGGATTGAAGAAAGAACAAGACTGGAAACAGGTAATCAGTGAGTAACATCCTGCAGTAAGTTTTGTTTTGTTTCGTTTTTAAGAGATAAGAATAAAATGAGCTGAGGTAGTAGTGTTGGCCTGGAGATGGAGAATGGATTTCAGATATATTAAGATGGTAGAATCGCCCAGCAAAGTGCCTGTGATCCTAGCACTTTGGGAGGCCGAGGTGGGCAGACTGCCTGAGCTGAGGAGTTTTAGACCAGCCTGGACAACATGGTGAAACCCCATCTCTACTAAAATACAAAAAATTAGCTGGGCGTGGCGATGTGCACCTGTACTCCCAGATACTCAGGAGGTTGAAGCAGAAGAATTGCTTGAACCTGGGAGGTGGAGGTTGCCGTGAGCCGAGATGGTGCCACTGCACTCCAGCCTGGGCAACAGAGTGAGACTCCATGACAAAAAAAAAAAAAAGGTAGAATTAGTCAGAATGACAACATATGGGAGGCTGGTGATAAGTAAAGATGAGAAGAAATGGTCAACAAATGACTATAAAAGAGGATGCCTACAAGGGGAGATGAACATGAAGATAAAACTTTGTTTACTTCATGAACTTACAAAGTAGGAAAATCACCTTGAATTTTTGTCTCTTAATTACTTGTAATAGCTAGTTTATTTTGGTTAACCTTGGCAGAACTGTGCTCTTATTCAACACCACAAACTGTTTCCACTGGGGTCAATCTCTCAATCAAGATTTGAACATAATTCTCAAGGTTTCAAACAAATGAACTGAAAGCTGTGTCAATTAAAATTACCAGGAATTGTTTACCCATTTGTATTGAAGGCTTATATTGCTTAGAAAGCATTTTAGATGGTAACATTTGCTTTAGAGTTACCAAGCCCTTTTTTGACTCTATGCTTTAATTTCTATAGGCTTTTCTATTTTTAATTTATATATTTATATAATCTCCACTCCTTGACAACCATTACAAACGTTAGCTGAGATTTCTCTATGTCATGTGATTACAGAGTTTTTCAGTTATAACATTGGTTGAATATTTTTGTAATGACTATTATTTTCTTGACATATCTCTAATTAAGTATTTGAGTACAAAAATCTATTGGAAAATAGTTTCTTCAGGCTGTCACAGAAATGAGGTCTTTTTATGTGATCTTTCTCTTATTATCACAGGTTAAAATTAAATTGGATCTTAAAATTACACAGAAGATGATTCCACAAGATAATATCATAAAAGAAATTAAAAGGAAGCTCTATAAAGTCATGGAAATAAAACTTAGAGACACACACTACCTTATGTATATAAAATAATTTCATCAGTTATATAAATTTAGCATCACTTCTCAGGAAGTGATGAGAATACAAGCAGAAAAGCTGATGGATAGAGAGAGGGAGGAGAAGTGAGATGAGGGCAAGGCTGAAGATACAAGTGATATCATTTTATAGAGGTAATAATTGAAACTAGCAAGTAACATCCTTTCACTAAAGTAAGAGGAGATATTTGTAGGATATTTATGGTTTAAAACTGGGGAGGAAGGGAGCCAGAAAGGGAAAGAAAAGACTCATCTAAGAAGCAGAGAACAAAAGAATGCCTGTCAAGGGAGCCCACAAAAGAGATATTTGTAAGAAAAGAAAGGCAGATTTTCTGTGTTGTTCAGTTAATCATCATCTTGCTGTGCTATTTGCTTCATTAGATGCATACATTTTCCCCCATCATTCTCTTATGTGGAGCTCTTATTTTAAAGTCCCTGGCTGAGAAAACAGGCTTTCAATGTTCATGATGCTATGACCACATCATGTTCTATGCATTTCAAAAGCCAAAATTCTGTTTTAGGGATTTATTTATATAAATTGCCACAGGCCCCACAGTTTTCACTACATTGCAATTGCTCAAACTTGGAAACTGGAGTACAAGTTAAACTCCCTCCTTCTCACATTCCTCCTCACATTGCACCTATCTTCAACCTCACATTACAGAGGAATGAAAGTAGCATCTGACAACCAGTTTTTTTCATGACTTTCCTCCCCCCTACTCAACTCACCTGTTCCTCTCTTTTTTCAGAAAAAATATCTTCTGCCAAAAGTATTTTGAAAACCAAAGTGATTTGCCTCTACTTGAAAAATCAACTTCTAAATTACACTCAAAAGGTGAGTTGGAGTCATCTACTAAGACATAAGAAGGGACACAAAGATTTTGCATCTTACACAGACTAAGTAATAAAAATTCTAAACGTTATGTCATTGGTTAATGAGTATCAAGCAGCTGGAATATAAAAACAAAAAAGACAACATTAACAATTAAATCTTGGGCTCAAGGGTTAATCTTGTTGCAAGTACATGTGTAGAATATGAAGTGTGTGCCTTTTTTGGAACTCCTTCATTAATAAAACCAGAAAACTGATTATTTAATATATTGCAAGATACTTTCTTAATTTATTTTAGGACAGCAGATGTGTGTAATCAGTTGTACCTTACAGACTATTTAACAATAAAATTGAAAATGTTGGTCTGCAAAAATTTTAGAATAAGTGATTCCATGAAATTGGTGCTTCCACAGTTGTAAAAATGTTTAACTGGTTATGAAACACTATGCTTTGACAGATACAGAAATGGATTATGGATAATTTTCTTTCTGAGGAAGAGTTTATCAAAATGAAGAACACACATCATCTAGTCAGAAACCTATTATTAGGAAGGAAAATAGTAAGCATAATGGTGGTAAATGTATCAACCATTCCGTTGGTTATATTAAACCATGTTAAGGTAAATACAGGGTGGCTAAATAATAGAAGCCTACAATAAAAATAAAAAGAAGCACAATATCACATGCACCCAAGTAGTTTTGGCTTCAGAAACAGAAATGAACAAGATATAATTGCAGATGGGACTCAAACCCAGACTTCTATAACCCAACACATGGCTAGGAAATGGCAGAACCTGTATACAAACACACTGTGCAGGCTTGCTCCAGAGCTCATATGACTAAACTGCTATGCTATGCTATGGTCAAAAACCATTGCTCTTGGAGCCAAGTTTTGCAAAAGTTTCAAATATTTTCACACTTTTATTCAATGAACTCAGAACTCAACCTGAGTACTATGACAGAGTAGAGCTAGATGGCACCTAATAGTAGGGGGCATAACCCAGCACCCGTTTCTTGTTCCCTGCATGACTTCCAAGGTACCACTGGAACCTTAGACATCAGAGAATACATATTGAAAATCATTGTTCCACAGAAAAGAGTTGTTACTTTTTGGAGAATAGCATTGCTACCATATCTACTTGCCAGGCCATGTTTGCTCCTAGATGAAGATGAGGCCAAAACATGAGTATAGCATCATGCTAAGTTTCCTGGGGTAATGGAGTCCATATCTTTGAGACATAACAAGTAATCTCTGTATGAATCCATCTCTCTATGAATCCATCTCTCTATATATTTGATATTGTCTTGGATAAAATATAAGTGGTATTGCTTCTACATGAGGCTAAGTAGTTCCCTTGAGTTTGGGGTTGACATAATTAATGACTTATTTCTAACAACTAAAATATACAAAAGTTATAAAATGTCACTTCCAAGAATAGGTTACAACAAGATTATGATTTTGTCTTATACTCTCTTGACCTCTCCCTCAGGTGCCTTGTTGTGAACTGCCCTATGGATAGAAACACGTGGTAACTTTGATGCCTCCGGATAGCAGCAAGTATGGACTTAAAGCCTGCCAAAGTCCATGTGAAGAAGCATGGAAGTGGATTATCTTCCAAACACTCACTGACATGGCTACAGCCTCACCCGACACTTTTACTGCAGTCTTCTGAGAGATACTCCCTAAGCCAGGGGATCCAGCTAAGCCATTCCAAGATTCTTGACCTATAGAAACTGCAGTATAATAAATGTTTGTTTTGCTAAGCCACAAAGTTTTGGGGTGATGTTTTATATAACAATAAATAGTTTAATATACTATTGTGCCTCTCAATTCATTATTTAAAACACCCAGGTTGGAAATGACTTTTACATTGGAATAGTTACTTACGACTTACTTTTAAATATTAAAAGAGGAGCAACAGCTCAGATCAATAAATATTTTTGAGTACCTAGCTATTCTAACCACTGTGCTAGGCACTGGGGGTCAAAAATAAATTAATTACTCCAAAGCAATATACAGGTTAGTGGAAGAAACAAAATAACTATGATATAAGGTACATGTAAATTTGATGATGACAATGTGTGAACTATCACAACAAAGGCAAAAAGCTGTACATTTTACATTCTGTCTGGGGAAGAAAGAGAAAGCTATAGAGAGGTATAAACCTAAAACGTGAAATAGAAGTTTTCTAAGCAAACAGGGGAGAATCAAACAATTTATCCATTCCTCAAACATTTGCTCATCCACTGGCACCTGGCACAGAGCATGTGCCCGCCAAATTCGATCCATTCTTAAAATCTAATTTGAAGTGTACTCTCTTCAAAAAGCCTTCTTAGACCTTGAACTTTATTGAATTAATTATCTAGACAAGTGATTAAATATCCTGGTAACCTAAGAGTCACACTGAGGCTTTTAAAAAGAATTTATTACAGATATCCCCTCCAGAATTACTGAATCAGAATCTCTCGATACCACAAATCTACATTTTAAAATAGCTCCTTAGGGATTTCTTCATGCATCCAATATGGGGTAACAGGGACTGGATTACTCTTACCTGAGACAATCTCAAAATGGGTTAAATGTATGAAGCATTAATTTTCAACAAATGAAATTGGACATCAGGCAATGAAGGACAATAGTTCCTAGGCGATGAGAACAAATTCGATGAGCCCTACAATTGCCCCAGTTTATTATCTTTAGAGAGTTTCCAGGCCATGATATAAAAGGGGAAATTCAGACAGACCTAGGCAAACTACCTTTCTTGAGAAGACATAGTTGAGAGTCTGGAGAAAGCGAGGTGGCTATAGTTCATAAAATAGATTAGCAAAGACAAGAAAACTGTGCAAAGAAAGAACAGCAGAGATATGCAGGGGGTTCCCCTGGATGACTCAACAGAGCATTGATCAGCGGGTCCATCTGAAGAAACTACTACTGATTGGGAAATGGACCAACAGAGACAATTAGTGGCAACAGTGCCCAGGGCTGACACAGGTCCAGGGATAGACTCTATTCCCACTACCCAGACTGGAAAACCTCCTTTGAGAATAAAAGAGGGTTGACTTAATTACTCCAGAAAAACAGACATAAAGCAGGAGTGTCCTGAAGAATCAGGAATATGTGGTCACTCTACAAATAAGTCTCCTAGTCACCTGGTCCCTGGCCATTTTCTCTAGGCTTCCATTCCACCATATTCCCTAACTCAGTTCCTGACATACCCTCTTTTCATGTGTCCTCACTGCATTTCCTCCAGCCAGAAAGCTCTTATACCTGCTATTTCCTTACACCTAGATTTCCTCTCCCCAGAAATCTCCCTCTGTACCCCAGCTTCTTATTTCTAAAGTGGAAATAATAATTTTACCTACCTTGCAGGGCAGTTATAAAGATTGAGAGTTAATATTTGTAAGCCACTTAATCCATAGTAAGCATTATATGTAATTGTTACTACTACAACTAATACTATCCTTATTATTTCTTCCTCTCTTTACTTGACTAACACCTACTCAGATTCTCAGGTTGTAAGCCAAGTGATCAATTCCTCAGTGATTCTCTTCCAACCTCCATGACCATGGATATATACTTTCAGCAAATATTGTGTTGCCTATGTGGCAGGCAGATGCTGTGTTAGGAACTGAGAATAATGAAACGAAAAACAAAAACAAAGTTATGTGTCTTTGTTGAGCTTATATCTTAGCCAGAAGACAGGCAGTAAAGAAAAGGAAATAAAAGATAGACTGTGTTATATAATGATCAGTGCTGGAGAAAAATAAAAGAAGGAGGCTGGGCACAGTGGTTTACGCCTGTAATCCCAGCAGTTTGGGAGGCCGAGGTGGGCAGATCACGAGGTCAGGAGATTGAGACAATTCCGGCTATCACGGTGAAACCCTGTCTCTACTAAAAATACAAAAAAAAAAAAAAAAAAAAAATTAGCTGGGCGTGGTGGCAGGCGCCTGTAGTCCCAGCTACTCAGAAGGCTGAGGCAGGAGAATGGCGGGAACCCAGGAGGTGGAGCTTGCAGTGAGCCAAGATCGTGCCACTGCACTCCAGCCTGGGCGACAGAGCGAGACTCCGTCTCAAAAATAAAAAAATAAATAAATAAAAATTTAAAAAAAATAATAAAAGAGGGAAGCGATTAGACAGTATCAGAGCTAGGATGGTCTGGAAGGGCCTCCCTGAGAAAACTACATTTGAACCAGAACTGTATGAAGGTAAGGGAGTAAGACATTCAGTAACTGAGAAAGAAGAAAAGTCCGGGTAGAGAAAAGCAGGTCAAAGGTCCCAAGGCAGGAGCATGCCTGGCATGTTTACGAAACTTAAGGTTGAAGAGGAATGAATATAAAAAGAGTGGAGATGAAGGTTAGACAGGAAATGAGTTCTTTTGTTCTGAATAATATGGGAAGTCTTTGGAACAGCAGAGTGGCATATCTCATACACTTTAAAATCTCATTCTGGCTACTATGTCAAAACAGGGTAATGGAGAAAAGGCAGAAGAAAGGAGATCAAGTTACCCTCTTTTAGGCATAGCATCATGGTGATCTTTCTCACAGCTTTTATCCTAGTGGCAGTTTTATGTTTCTTGTTGATTATTTGATTGCCAGTCTTTTTCACTAGACCACAAGCTTGGTGAGGCTAGGAATTATGTGCAATTTTATTCACCATTAAATTACCAACATTGAACACAGATCTCGGAACCTATTAGTTGCTTGGTAAATATTTGTTTAATAATTGTGTAAAAGAATCAGTGAATGTATATAATTATATTTCAAATTTTGATTTCTTTAGCAGATTGTAAATTCCTAGATGGCATAAAGCTATATTTTATACTTCTTTCAATTTCTACAGTTATCCTATATCCTTGTGCATAGTGGTCAATAAGTGTTGATTAACTTGATTTGCTGTTTCCCTAGTCTATTTTTATATCTCCTACAGTATAAATTTCCTTGAAGAAAAATATGTAGAACACAAAAGAAATCTTCTAGAAAGTCAAGATAAGCTTTAAAAAGTCTAAACAGATAGCATGAACTCTTAAGGTTTACATACTGCCAGAAACTATGAAACTAACACAAAGGAGAATCGATGATAGATTTTTTCCTCCTGTCTTTTGGGAAATAAGACTTGATAATAGAAGTTTATTTATAATCATAGCTGCAAAATTGCCTCTAGGAAAGCAATAATAATGGAGCAAGCTATCTTGTTTTCCTACAAATCCAGTTAAAAAAAACCAAAAACTTGGTTTTATTTGTCAAAATCACACCAAGAGAACCAAACCTACAGCATTTACCAAACCAAGTCTCCATCCAGCTTACTAATTCTCTGACATTGTAATATACAAATGTAGGCATTAATTGGTTGACTGAAATACACAATAATAATACATTTTACTGCTTGGAGATACATGATACATTTTAAATACACAATAAATATATTATTCATTCTCTAATGGTTCTTCACTGGGCTGAAAATACATAATGTGTTTAAATATCAGTCTTGGAAATAGTATTTAAACTAGACTAATAATGGAATCTTCACTGTTTCTGGTCACTTTTTCTCTTCTAAAGACACTTTTACTTGTAAAATTGCTGGTATAAGCTCTCTTTCATTATGTGACAAATTCACATTACTAAATCAAAATAAAACCTAATTTCTGTCCATGAATAACTTGTATGCAAATCACAGAGTATATGCAGCATTCACGTAACAAAGAGGTTATAATGGGTTGTATTTTCTTTTCGGTAATATTCTTCATATGCTCGAATTTTGGTCACAATTAACAGAGGCTTCGTAGAGGCATTTCATGATTTTTTTCATAATAAAATAGGCAGGGAGTGAGGTAGAAACAAAAGTTTCAAATTGCTTTTCTTCCTTTGACCTATTTCCTAAGTATAAGATATAAATGACTCAAATCATTTTCCTAAGCTCTAGCAAAATATAAACTATAGTTTAAGAGCCTGTGGTGTCTCTTCACTATTATCTAACTACAAACATGTTTCTACCCAAATTGTAATCAAATTAGAGGAAACAAAGACAATTACATATATATTTTTTCACTATCAGCATTTCATTTTATTATGATTTCGATCACTTCTCTATTAAGAACATTTTCAGGAATATTTATAAATGTGTTTATGACATCAAGGTGTGCAACCCAAGCAGTTGCAAAGGATGCTGTACTTAGGGTGACTTCCTGCATGACTTAATGTTCTGCTGTTGCTGTCTTGAAATTGTCCACACCCCCATTTTTAAACAAGAGACTCTACTTTCATTTTTTTCATTGAGATCTGAAAATTATGTAGCCTGTTCAGAGAAGTAAATTAGTCAAATTTTTAAGCAGATCAATAATATGCAAATGAGATAGATACAAACAAAGAAAGCGACTTTATTTGTTGTAAATATTTTGACAAAATGTTCTTTGTTAAAGAAAATTTGAGTTAAAAAAATTTCAGTGCTAATCAGAATCAACCAAGAAAACACCTTGAAAGTTTTGAAAAACAGCTATTTTCTTTTCTAGTTCTTCTGAAATATACCCTTAGCAATATTCTAAATGATCACCAAAGATGGATGAAAAAATATAGCAGGCCCGGAACTTAAAATAAAAGTTAAATATATATATATTTATATATATATGGGGAATACTGTGAATAAGTCTTTTAAATGGCCAACTTTAGAACTTGAAATACATATATATACATATATATATATACACACACATACACAATGAACTTTCTCCTGTCAGCTTCCCTGAGGTAATATTCTTAAAGGTTCCCTCTCTTGGGCTCTACAGAATATCGGTTAAGACTTCAGTCTTATCAGAGGTTAAAATTTAGACTCTGAAACAATAGCTGTATGATTTGGTACAATTTACCTAATCTCTGTTTTTCTCATCAATAACATTAAGTGAGGATTAAATTTGATGATGTAATAATAAAGTAAGCAAAAGCCCTACCTAAAGTAAATTCTTCATAAATATTCACTCCTCAGCTCTAAGATTAAAGCATCAACACAGAGTACAGAGAATAGCTTTTCACCAGGCAGGCCCTGAGACAGCAGAGGATCCAAATCATGCTCAGCACTATGTCTGAAAGCAAGGCAAGTCTAGCTCTGTAGGGCAACTCTGAGTGCTAGATCTATGGAGGGAATGCAGTAGTTGGGAGTCCCAAGAATACTACTATAGTCCAGCAGGCAGATGATTGTCCTCTGGACAATCTGCTAAACCTTAGTGAGGCTCTAAAAGCCAAGACTCCAGGTTTAGGAAAATGCCTGACCAAATGAAGACAGGAAAAGAGGAGCCTAAACAGAAAGCCAGACCTGGGAATTGGTGTGAGAAAATTATGAGTCTAGGGTGGCTTCAGACTGTGTCAACCTCTAATTATCTTCCAAGTGTCTAATGAATGCCTGCTCTGTGCCAAGCACAGGAGATAGACAGGCCTGGTCCCGGATTTAGGTTTACTGTATAGAGTGGATAAATAAAATATGTGACGTCAATGTGGTGAGAGAAGAACGGTAGAGATAAATCGCATGTTATGGAGCAAAGAGGAGGGACTGGATGAGGGGATGGGAAGTGAGTCCCCCAAAGAGATAATGCCTGTATTGAATTTTGCATCTTAGGAGAACATGTAGGAGCTATCCAGGAAAGAGGTAAAGGAAGTTCCAAAGATATAAACCAGAAGAATCCCAGGCTCTAGGATCCAAGACAGTGAGCCAGTCTCAATTTCATTGAAAAAGACTGGATTAAAAAGTGACTGAGGCTGTTTGAATACTGTCTGCCTAGGTACAGATTGGTTCTAAAACAGAACTGAGCCTTTCCACGGGAGCTCAGGTGGCCCCATTGATGAAACAAGGAAGGCAAAGATTTAAAAATTGGGGCAAAGATAACAGGGGCAATAACAGAAGAGACAGTAGCAGTATTGTAGGAAATAAACAGCAACCCTCAACTCCCGTTTTAAGATTTCCCCTTTCTCCTATGTGGAATTTTTAGTTGGTAGCTAGTGAAAAGAAGAGATGTCAGGATTTCTTCTTTTCCTAACCATCCCAGCAAGGTGATGATCAAGACAGAGGTGGCCAAAAGGATCATTGATAAGGCTTAACTTGGACAGTTTTGCCAATTAGAAAATAGTCCAGAATAATCAGAAATCAGCCTCCTGTTTTAATCTCTCCTCATTAAATAATTTAAATTCCTCTCGGCCTTGTGTTTATTTTGATTAAAAATATACAAGATCTCATTGTCATCTTCCAGTCAGCCTGCAAAGGCAAGATCAGTCATAAATAATCTCAGTAGAAGATACCCTGTTTATCTTTTTCTTATGTTTTGTTTGCCCTTAACACTCAGCTCTGCTGCAATTTCATAAACATATTCTGTGATAAACCCTGTATCCTGAACAAAAGCATTGCCCTGGACCCAAATCAGCCAATGTCAAAGACTGTTGAACATGTATCAGAGTAGAGGATTACCAAGAAGCTAGGAGGACCTCCAGGCACTGCCCTCTTTGGCAGGTGACTGCTTTTAACAAATGAGACTGATAGTGATTTATCCTACTTTTAATAATCTCCAGAAAAGAGGTTCCACAATTTCTCTGTATTTGTATCTCCCCCCGACTTTCTTTCCATGTCCATATGCTTTATAATTTTTTTAAAAATGAATGAATAAACATAAGTGATTTTCAACCCAAGAAGTATAGTAACCAACATTCCCAGAAAAGCTGTTCATCTTCTAAAAGAGCAAGGGAGCAGAGAACTCATAGAATCTAAATACAACTTACATGAAATGGAAATCACACAGGTTATCAAACTTAAAGGCTGTTAACTTTATAATGTTAATGAGGCATAATACAAATATTCATAGTTAATATTTAAAGTACTAATGATTAGGCCAGAATGTTATAAAGTTTGTAAATTATTTCACAATACACACCAACAAAAATATACATTATAATAATCTTTTATCAAATACCTTTATATAAAAAGCAAAGGATTTTTCTGCACAAAATTTCAGTATTCAGAGGAGAGGCTCAAACAGGCTAAAATTTCATTTGCAGACCTGTGGCAAGACTCACTCCCATTTACATGATAAAATGTCACCAAGAACAAAGAGACTTCAGATTCGGACCAGATAACAGACATTTCCTAAGCACACTAAAAACAATTTACTGTTCTTGATACCTTCATGAAATGTGCCCTGGGAATGTATCCTGAGAAGAAGGGCTTGAATCTATTTTTGTCATATTTCATGTTTCATATTCTTCTGTGTTAATATATTTTAAGCTATTTTCATAGAAAAATACAAGATGTTACATATGGAATCCTAGCCCTAGTTCATTAGAACCAAGGGGACTTATAATTGGAATAATGACTTTTTTCAATAAGGAGGGAACTAATTAGAGATAATAATTTTTAAAAATCTTCACTGTATATGACAGATTTTTTTCTTGACAGCTAGAAGCCTACAAGTTCTGAATTAATTTATGTGATTATGACAACTGAAAACGTATTAGTATAACTCACTCTAACTCCTAATTGCTCACATTTCTGAAAGAAGAATAATGATTAAAAGTTATGTTTTCAAATATCAAATATCTCCAAATTTGCCATGTACCATACATAGTTCAATACATAGTTCAAAAGTAATGATCCTTGCAGCTGGAGGTTAACTGCAAAAACAATAAAAACAAAAAATGAATCTATTCAACAACAAGCTGATTTACAATTTGAAACATATATCTTGAAGAGAAATAATGTTTAACTGGGGACCAACTGACTTAGGGCTTTCTTAAGGTTAGCTCTGTTTTGTCTATAAGTACTGAGAGGAAAGTACAGTGAGGTAGTAGAGGTTATAGCACTTGGCCATCCTCTGTATAGAACGAGGTGGTCTTTCACTGAAGTTAAGTGAACAAGAAGTATCTAAAAGATAGAAGACATAGTTATAAAAAAATTTACCAAGATTCTAAATTCAGATACCTTTGCATGTATCTTTAAGTTCTTAGTTCATTAAAAAACATTAAAACAATAAACTTGTAGCTAATCCATTACAAGTGTTGTTTAATCAACAAAGAGGAATACCCACCTGACAACTTGCATTTAAAGAAAAAAGCTTAATTGTAAGTGTATGGTTTTATTCTTTATTTCTAGGTTTTCTATTGTGTTCTGTTCATCTATATGCCTATCTTTGTACCAGTACCAAACTATTTTAGTTACTGTAGGCTTGTAGTATAGTTTGGAGTTGGGTCATGTGATGCCTCTGGCTTTGTTCTTTTTTGCTTAGGCTTCTCTGGCTATTCAGGGTATTTTTTGGTTCCATGTGAGTTTTAGAATTTTTTTCTACTTCTGTGAAAAATGACATTGGTAATTTGAAAGGAATTGCACTGAATCTGCAGATTGCTTGGAGCAGTATGGACATGTTAGTAATTGATTTCTCCAATCCATGAGCATGGAATATTTTTCCATTTGTTTGTGTCATCTATAACTTATTTCATCAGTGTTTTGTAGTTCTCCTTGTAGATATCTTTCACCTTCTTGGTTAGATGTACTCCTAGGTGTTTTATTTATTTATTTATTTTGTGTGTGGCTCTTGTAAGTGGGATAACATTCTTGATTTGATTCTCAGCTCGAACATTATTAGTATTAAGAAGTGCTACTGCTTTTTGTATGTTAGTTTTGTATGCTGAAACTTTACTGAAGCCATTTATCAGGTCTAGGAGTCTTTTGGAGGAATCTTTAGGGTTTTCTAGATATGAAATCATATGGTCAGTGAACAGAGATAATTTGACTTCCTCTTTTCCCATTTAGATGCCTTTTATTTCTTTCTCTTGCCTAATTGCTCTGTCTGCAACTTCCAGTATTATGTTGAATAGGAGTGGTGAGAATAGACATTCTTGTTTTGTACTAGTTCTTAGGGAAAATGTTTCCAACTTTTGCCCTTTCAGTATGATGTTGGGTAATAGTTTGTCATAGATGGCTCTTATTATTTTGAGGTAAGTTTCTTCAATGCCTCATTTGTTGAGGATTTTTATCATGAAGGGATGTTTGATTTTATCAAGTGCCTTTTCTGTGTCTATTGAGATGATAATTTGTTCTTGGTTGTCAATTCTGTTTAGGTGGTGGATCATATTTATTGGTTTCCATATGTTGAACCATCCTTGCATCCCAGGAATAAAGTCCATTTGGTTGTGGTGATTTATCCTTTTGATGTGCTGCTGGATCCAGTTTTCTAGTATATTGTTGAAGACTTTTATATATATGTTAATTAGGAATATTTGCCTGTGGTTTTACTTTTTTGTTGTGTACTTGCCAGATTTTGGTATCCAAGGTGATACTAGTTTTCTAAAATGAGTTAGGGAGGAATTACTCCTCCTTGATTTTTTTGGAATAGTTTCAGTAAGATTGATATTATCTCTTCTTTTTACATCTGGAAGAATTCAGCTGTGAATCTGTCTGGTCCAGTGCTTTTTATGGTTGGTAGTTTTTCTATCACTGATTCAGTTTCATAATTTTTTATTGTTCGGTTTGAGGTTTCAATTTCTTCCTGGTTCAGTCTTAGGAGGTGGTGTGTTTCCGAGAATTTATCCATTTCCTCAAGGTTTTCTAGTTTGTGTACACAGAGATATTTATAGTGGTCCCTTAGAATCTTTTGTATTTCTGTGGAATCAGTTGTTATTTTTGTCACTTCTGATTTCACTTATTTGAGTCTTCTCTCTTTTTTTCTTTGTTAATCTGGCTAGTGGCCTATCAATCTTGTTTATCCTTTCAAAAGCCAATTTTTCATTTCATTGATTATTTGTATATTGTTTTGGTCTCAATATAATTTAGTTCTGCTCTCATTTTAGTTGTTTCTTTTCTTCTTCTATCTTTAGGTTAAGTTCTTGTTTTTCTAGCTCCTCCAGTTGTGCCATTAAGTTGTTAATTTGAGATCCTTCTATCTTCTTGATGTAGGCATTTACCACTATAAAGTTTCCTCATAACAGTGCTTTTACTGAAGCCCAGAGGTTTTGATATGGTGTGAGTCTTTTCATTGTTTCAAATAATTTTTTGATTTATGCCTTAATTCATTATTTATTCAAAAGTCATTCAGGAGTAAGTTTTTTAGTTTTCATGTATTTGTGTAGTTTTAAGAGTTTTCCTTGGTATTGATTTCTAATTTTGTTCCTCTGTGGTCTGAGAAGATGCTTGGTATAGTTTCAGTTTTTTGAAATTTATTAAGACTTGCTTTATGATTAAGCCTATGGTCAATCTTAGAGGATGTTCCCTGTGCAGAGGAGAATGTATATTCTGCGGTTGATAGGCGGCTTATTCTGTAGATGTCTATTAGGTTCATTTGGTAAAGTGTGCTACTGAAGTCCAGAATTTCTTTGTTGGTTTTCTGCCTTGATGAGCTGTCTAATGCAAGTACTGGGATGTTGAAGTCCTCCACTATTATTACTATTATATATATATATACATTTTTAGATGGAGTCTTGCTCTGTCTCCAGGCTGGATGTTGAAGTCCTCCACTATTATTACTATTATATATATATTTTTAGATGGAGTCTTGCTCTGTCCTCAGGCTGGAGTGCAGTGGCACAATCTCGGCTCACTGCAACCTCTGCCTCCCAGGTTCAGGTGATTCTCCGGCCTCAGCCTTCCGAGTAGCTGGGATTACAGGCATGCGCCACCAAGCCCAGCTAATTTTTGAATTTTTAGTAGAGACTGGGTTTCACCATGTTGGCCAGGATGGTCTTGATCTCCTGACCTCGGCCTCCCAAAGTGCTGGGATTACAGGCTTAAGCCACCACGCCTGGCCGTCCTCCACTGTTACTGAATGGTTGTCTATCTCTTTTCTTAGGTCTAGTAGTAATTGTTTTACAAATAAGCGTGCTCCCTCCAATGTTAGGTGAAGATATATTTAGGATGGTTAAAACTTATTGTTGATTTGAACCCTTCATCATTATATAATGCCCTTATTTGTCCCTTATTACTGTTGTTGGTTTAAAATTTGTTTTATATGATACAAGAATAGCAACCCTTGCTCTTTTTTCATTTTTCATTTGCTTGACAGATCTTTCTCCATCCTGTTACTTTGAGCCTAAGGGGTCAAAGTAAACCCATCACATGCAAGATGGGTCTCTTGAATATAGCATACAGTTGGGTCTCGATTTTTATCCAATTTGCAACTCTATGTCTTTTAAGAGAAGCAATTAGGCCTTTATGTTCAAAGTTAATATTGATATGTAAGACTTTGTTCCTGTCGTAGTGTTGCAGCTAGTTGCTCTACAGTCTCAATTGTATAGTTGCTTTATAGGGTTTGTGGACTTTGTACTTACATGTGCTTTTGTGGTAGCAAGTATTGTGTTTTCATTTCCAAAAATAAACAATGGAGAAAGGACATCCTAATCAATAAATGGTGCTGGAAAAACTGGCTAGCCATATTCAGAAGAATAAAACTGGACGTTTACCTCTCACTGCATACAAAACTTAATTCAAGATGGGTTAAAGACAAGTGTAAGACCTTAAACTATAAAAGCCCTACGAGAAGACCTGGTTAAAAACTCTTCTGGAATTGACCTAGGCAAATAATTTATGATTAAGACCTCAAAGGCAAATGGAACAAAAACAAAAATTAACAAGTGGGACTTAATCAAACTAAAGAGCTTCTACACAGCAAAAGAAACTATCAACAGAGTAAACAGACAACCTACAGAATGTGGAAAAATGTTAAAAAATTATGCATCCAACAAAAGATTAATATCTTAACTTAAATCACCACCAACAAGAAAATAACCCCATTAAAAAGTAGGCAAAGCACATGAAGAGACACTTCTTAAAAGAAGACATACAAGTGGCCAAGAAACATGAAAAAATGCCTAACATTACTAATCATCAGAGAAATGCAAATTAAAGCCACCATGAGATACCATCTGACACCAGTCAGAATGGCTATTATTAAAAAGTCAAAAACTAACACATGTTTGCATGGACGCAGAGAAAAGGAAACACTTATAGACTGTTGGTGGGAATGTAAATTAGTTCAGCCCCTGTGGAAAGCAGTTTGGAGATTTTGCAAAAAATTGAAAATAGAACTACCATTTGATCCAGCAATCCCATTACTGGGTATCTACTCAAAAGAAAATAAATTGTTCTAACAAAAGAGACACCTGCACTCATATGTTTATCGTAGCACAATTCACAATAGCAAAGTCATGGAATCAATCTAGGTGCCTATCAGTGATGGATTGGATAAAGAAAATGTAGTACATATGTACCATGGAATATTACATGGCCAGTTTAGATTATGTCCTCTGCAGCAACATGGATGGAGCTGGAGGCCATATCTTAAGTGAATTAAGTGTTAAGTGAATTAACACTTAGAATTAACTCAGAAACAAAAAATCAAATACTCCATGTACTCACTTATAAGAGGGATCTAAACAATTGACACACAGATATAAAGATGGAAATAGACACTGAGGTTTCCAAAAGTGAGGAATAAGGGAGGTGAACAATGGCTGAACAACTACCTACGTTCACTATTTGGGTGATGTATTCAGTAGCCCAAACCCAAGCATTATGCAATACATTCATGTAACCTGCACATGTGCCCCCTGAAACTAAAATTTTAAAAATAGTAAGAAGAAAGAATAAGCTTTGGTTCCATATTAAAAGTATGACAATAAATGTGTATTTTATATATTAAATTAAAACAAAATATTGAACTATAATATGTATTTTTAATGAGTTATTTCTTTTGCAAATTTTAAAAATTAACCAACTGAATCTAGGTCTTGATCAACTGAGATGGCTTTGTAATAGCTGAAGAAGGTATTCCCCAAGCTTCTGGGAATACTGTTGGGCCAAGAGCAGACAGCACAGCCCTTAGCTGTCAGCCTCACTCTGGGGATTTGCCTTGGCTGAAGATGGCTGCCTTGCTCAAAGTCATGTGCCCCTTCCACTGGGCAGAAAGAGACCAACGACTAGTTGCTTTGCAAGTATAAGAGCACAGCTCCCTCCTTACAGCTTGGAAAAGCTTCAAGGGTTATCTAGTTTCTGAGCTCTTCATGGGATTGACTGGGCTTTCATTGAGGCTGCATCACAACCCAAATTCTTCCCAGCTCAGTACTGGTTCCTTATTTTTCTTCATGGGTATTGATCCTGAAAGCATGTTCCAAAAACCTCCTGATCCTAATGTCTGTGTGAGTCAGCTTCAAGTGAGTCCTGAAGTAGGCTTCTACAGTGCGGTCACTTCAACCTGGCTCTTAGAGAACCCCTCACTACTTGCAGCCTGCCTGATAATCAACATCAAAATTGTCAATTTGACCAAAACACAATACATGAATATGGTCCCCACCTTCTCTACATCCCTTTCCTACTTGTAACTCCTCTCCCTATGCCTCTTTTTCTTACTCAAAGTCCAACAAGAATAGATATCTGATATCCTACTTTAGCTTATTTTAACTTTCATTATACCTCATTACCATATTATTATAATTAATAACTAAAATAGGGTAATACTAGCTGCTGTAACTAATGAACTCACAAATACATGTCTCAAATCCAGCATAGGCATACTTAAAAGATATTTCAGGCTTGGTTCCAGAACACAGCAATAAAATTAATTTTGCAATAAAATAAGTCACACACAGTTTTTAGTTTCCCAGTGCACAAAATAGTTATGCTTACATTATTCTGTATTATATTAAGTATGAACAGTATTATTTCTCAAAACACAATGTAATACCTTGATTTAAAATATTTTATTGTCAGCTGGGTTCAGTGGCTCATGCATGTGATCCCAGCATTTTGGGAGATTGGAGCAGGAGGATCAGTTAAGGCAGGAAGTTTGAGACAAGCCTGGGCAACATAGTGAGACCCCATTTCTATAAAAAAAAATTAAAAATTAGACAGGCATGGTGGCACAAACCCATAGTCCTAGCTACTCTGGAAGCTGAGTGAGGAGGTTCATGTGAGCCTGGTAGTTCAAGATTACAGTGAGCCATGATTGTGCCACTGCACTCCAGCCTGGGTGACAGTGCAAGACCCTGTGTCTAAAGATAGTAATAATAATCATCATCACTTTATTGCTAAAAAATTTAAAAATGCTAACCATCATCCTAGTATTCAGTGAGTTGTAGTCATTTTGCCTATAAGATCCTGCCTTGATGTTGATGGCTGCTGATGTGGGTGTTGCTGAAGATTGGAATGGCTTTGGAAACTTCTTAAAATAAGACAATGTTAAGGTTTGCCACATTGATTGACTCTTTCTTCCATGAAAGATTTCTCTGTAGCAAACGATGTTCAATAGCATTTTACTCACAGTAGAACTTCTTTCAAAATTTGGGTCAATTCTCTCAAGCACTTCCACTATTTTATCAACTAAGTTGAAGAAATGTTTTGAATCTCTTGTCAATTCAGCATTGTTCACAGTATCTTCACCAGGAGTAGATTTTATCTTAGGAAACCACTTTCTTTGTTCATCCATAAGAAGAATTCCTCATCCAATCAAGTTTTGTCATGAGAGTCTGGCAATTCAATCATATCTTCAGGCTTCATTTGTAATTTTAGTTTTTCTCTTTCCACTGCATCTGTAGTTACTTCTTCCACTGAAGTCTTAAATCCCTCAAAGTCATCCTTGAGGGCTGGAATCAACTTCTGCCAAACTCCTGTTACTGTAGGTATTTTGACCTCCTCCCATGAATGGCAAATGATCTTACTGGCATCTAGAATGGTGAACCCATTCCAGAAGATTTTCAATTTCCTTGGCCCAGATCCATCAGAGGAATCACTATCTATGGCAGCTATAATCTTACAAAATGTATTTCTTAAATAATGAAACTTGAAAGTTGAAATTATTCCTTGGTCCATGGGCTACAGAATGGATATTGTTTTTGCAGGCAGGAAAGCAACATTCATCTCCTTCTTGTACATCTCCATCAGAGCTCTTAGGTGACCAGATATGTTGCCAATGAGCAGTAATATTTTGAATTGAATTTTTTTTCCCTGAGTAGTGGGTCTCAACAGTGGGCTTAAAATATTCAGCATACTGGCTGAGCACAGTGGCTCATGCCTGTAATTCCAGCACTTTGGGAGACCAAGGCGGGCAGATCACATGAGGTCAGGAGTTAGAGACCAGCCTGGCCAACATAGCGAAACCCTGTCTCTACTAAAAATAGAAAAAAAATATCTGGGCATGGTGGCAGGTGGCAGGAGAATCACTTGAACCTGGGGTGGAGGTTGCAGTGAGCCAAGATCATGCCACTTCACTCCAGCCTGGGCAGAAGAGTGAAACTCCATATCAAAATAATAATAATAATAATTCAGTATACCATGCTGTAAACAGATGGGCTGTCATCCAGGCATTGTTGTTCCATTCATAGAGCATGGGCAAAGTGGATTTAGCACAGTTCTTAAGTGACTTAAGATTTTCAGAATAGTAAATGAGCATTCACTTCTAGGTAAAGTCACCTGCTGCATTAGTTGCTAACAAGAGAATCAGCCTGTCCTCTGAAGCTTTGAATCCAGGCATTGACTGCTCCTTTCTAGCCTGAAAGTCCTGGATGGCATCTTATTCCAATATAAGACTGTTTCATCTACATTAAAAATTGTTTTTAGTGTAGCCACCTTCATCACTTATCTTAACCAGGTCTTCAATATAATTTGCTTCAGTGTTTACATCAGCACTTGTTGCTTCACCTTGCACTTTTATGTTATGGAAATAGCTTCTTTCCTTAAATTTCATGAACCAACCTCAGCTAACTTCACACTTTTCTTATGCATTTCCTCATCTCTCTCATCCTTCATAGAATTGAAAAGAGTTAGGGCCTTGCTGTGTATTAAACTTTGGCTTAAAGTAATGTTGTGACTAGTTCGACTTTCTATCCATATTGCTAAAACTTCCTCCGTATCAGCAATAAGGCTGTTTGGCTTTCTTATCATTCATATGTGCACTGGAATAACACTTTCAATTTTCCTCAAGAATTTTTCCTTTGCATTCACAACTTGGCTGTTTGGCATAAGAGGCCTACCTTTTGGCCTATCTCAGCTTTTGACATATCTTTCTCACTGACCTTAATTATTCTAGCTTTTGATTTAAAGTGAGAGACATGTGATTTTTCCTTTCACTTGAACACTTAGAAGCCATTGTAGAGTTATTAATTAACATGATTTCAATATTATTGTGTCTCAGGGAATAGGTAGGCCCAAGGAGAGAAAGAGAGATGGGAAAATGGCCTGTCAGTGGATTAGTCTGAATACATAAAATTTGTATTAAGTTCACCGTTTTGTCTGGGCACTGTTTATGGTTCCCCAAAACAATTGCAACACATCATCATCACAGATATAATATTGACAAAGTTTGAAATATTGTGGGAATTATCAAAATGTGACACAGGGACATGAAATGAGTACAGGCTTTTAGAAATATGATGCCGACAGACTGGACTGATGCAGAGTTGCCACTAACCTTCAATTTATAAAAATGCAACATCTGTAAAGCACAATACAGCAAAGTGCAGTGAAACAAGGTATGCTATGGAAGTTCATTTCTTGCACATTTACCAATAGGCACTTGGTAAATAGGTTGGCATGTTGCCTCTCCTCCACATAGTCATTTAGAAGTCACTGCTGTGTTTACTAAAATGTTTTCAAGGTTCCTCTGACAGATAGTTTTATTCTAGTCAACCACAGGAGAAATAGCATGGAAAAGCAAGTATGGTTATTGAAGGCCACACCTGGAAATAGTGCACCCCTCCTTCATTGAGTATTCAGTTGCAAGGCCACCTCAAACTGCGAGTGGGACAGGAAAATTCAGTCTTCCTGAATGTCCAGGAGGAAGAAAAGAACATAGATTTTGGTTAGCTGCTCTGTTACATTAGGGTCACTGAGAAGCCATATCTCCCAGGACACAATGGATCAATTCTCTGCAATCAAGTCTTTTTTAGGGGACTTGTGACTAATCTATAAAGTTGAAATTCTTCAGTTATTCCTACTCTCCATGTAACTATTGATGTGATAGCTATTGATCTTTTTTCTGTTTTTACCTTTTCTAGGATTGTCTGGGTCATTCTTAATTTCCTATATCAACCCCCTCCCCATCATTTTTTTTGAGATGGAGTCTTGCTCTGTTGCCTAGGCTAGGGTGCAGTGGCTCGATCTCGGCTCACTGCAACCTCTGCCTCCTGGGTTCCAGCAATTCTCCTGCCTCAGCCTCCCTAGTAGCTGGGACTATTGGCGTGCACCACCACGCCTGGCTAAGTTTTGTATTTTTAGTAGAGACAGGGTTTCACCATGTGGGCCAGGATGATCTCAAACTCCTGACCTCAGGTGATCCCGCCGTCTCAGCCTCCCAAAGTGCTGGGATTACAGGCATGAACCACCACACCCAGCCCTACCCTTTTAAACTAACACATATAAGAGAGAAATATGTGTATGTATTTTATACATAGTCATATCCTTAAGATAAATCTTGCATATCTCTCCATAGAAATGCACATTCACACTTTATTGACATATTTATGCTTAATTAAGGAGATAGAACCTCGTAGATCAGTATCAGTCATGGTTCTAGGCTCTTTAGTTACATTTCCCCCAAAACAACATAACAAGTCAATCCTGTTATTATGATTATGTTAGAGAGAAAGAAATGTAGAGTTTGATACAGTAAGCACCTCATCCCCACCCAAGGCTAGCCAGATAGCAAACAACAAAACTGGCATTTAAATTTAAATTTGTTTGCCTCCACAGAGCATACCTACACTTTTAACCAGTCAGTGTACTGCCTCATAACTGGTGTCTATGCACGAAATACAATGAAATAGATGTACAAGCTACAAACTGGAACAGGAATTGTGAATAATTCTGCTCAATCCTATTTCAACATTTTAGTGGGAGAATGGTCTTTACTAAACTCTGAGCTCCAAAGCTTTAGGCTTAAGATCTTTGCATTTGATATTGCTCTCTAGGCTCTCTTCTGCCTTTCACTTTGTCCTCTAGTAAATCATTTATTTGCTTAGATCTTCTAACATCAAAATGATAATTCTGTAATTCCATTCAGGGAGTTTCCCATCAGTGTCAGTAATAACATATATCTTAGTTATATTTAAATAAAACCCTAAAAATTATGTTTATGTTGAAAGAAAACCCTTAGAAAGCGAGATTCTGATACAATGACTTAAATAGACTGTAAAATATATGACTATGTGAGCACATATGTAGGTGTCTGTTTAAAGTCATTTTTTCTCACAGAAAAACAAATCGTGTGGTCCATAAACTTGATCTAATGCATCTCTGGCCAAGTAAAAGTCTTTTCAGAAGTATTTTCTCATTCTTACTATGTCCCTAAATATCCAGTGTGTTGCTTAGATTTCTGCTTCTTGAAAATTATGACAAATGCCATTTAATCCTGCCACAAAAGTGATAAAGAAAGAAGATAATTCTAAAGCCAAAAGAGTGAATTCAAGGTAGACGCAAATATATAGGATTCTAAGTTATAAAATTAGCTAGAAAGTTTTGAAAACTTCTTGAATATGAACAAAAATGAATGAAATTTTAATGAATATGCCATTTAGTACATCTTTAACAGTATGTATTTGTTGATATGTAAATATAAACTAATAATTTAGCTAATACAATGTAGCAAATATTGGCTTATTGTTCTAGAAGATAACATACAAATATCTTCATAAAAGAGCCACTGCCTGTCTCTTCAGCATCCTCTCCAAACCCTGTTATGTTAAACTTCAAGGTCCAGCCACATAAAACTGCTAGTATTTTTCTACATATACCATGATGATTCTTGCCTCTGTGAATTTATTTATGCTGTTTCCTTCACCTTGAATATTCTCACATTCAATAGGGTGACTTAGTTTCCTCATGTTTATAATGAAGATAATAATACCACATATCTTTGGAGTTATGATAATATAAAGAGATAATCAATGTAAAGTGCTTAGAAAATACCTGGCATACTGAAAACGCTCAATACAGGTTGTTTTCAAAGATAGGTGGCTTCATCTGTGCTACATTTATTTCACAATAGTTCAGCCAATGATATACTGCTGGAATGGAAATTTACTGTATCAAAACAAGTCTTTCAAGATTCTAATCTACTTATTTGATATATGTTTGCAAAATATTACGCTTACACTAACAACGTATTTAAAATAGCAAGATAAACAGGATTACACTCATGTATACTGGTAAATTCTCTAAACAAAAAATAAACTTCAATGTTCTGTCACAAAGATGCAAAAACCAGTAACCATAAGCAGTTAAACACATATATTTGTCACCAATCAGCACGCTTCAGGGTAGAGGCTGCTACATTTACAGTGGCAAATAATTTGACATATTTCATGAAATCAATGATTCAGGAGGTTTTTAATTTCTGTTTTTCCCACTCTGAAGAACAAAACCTCACTCTGTCTCTTTCCACCTCTAATATAATTCAGGAAGAATAACAAGTCTTAATTTAAAATGAGTGATGTAGTATAGAGTTTCAGATGATATATCTTTTCAAAGCTGTCAGTTTCCTTTCACCATGTTTCCTATATTCCAAAAACAAGTTTAAATTAAACATAGATCAACAATAAATCTGCCAACTGGTATCTTATTTATGGCACTTTTAGAAGATACATTGATGCTTTTTTATAAACCAAAATGGACACTTTCTGATTCCTTCAGAATTAAAATTAAAACAACTAAAATATTTGTTGAAAATTTATTAGCCATGAGATGTCTACATGTCTCTTATCCTCACAATATTATTCCGTGATGCAACTCCCGCATAAGGCAGGGAAGTATATTATATATAGTATGTGTGAAAGAGGCCTCAGTTTTCATCGTCCAAACTTATTAAGTAGTTATTATGATTTGAGGATTGAAAAGGAGAAAAACCTACAGAAGAAGATGATTTAACCAGATACCTGGGACAAAGTCTATTGCAGATTTATGATATCTCAAAATTTGGATGATTTAATTCTCAAATTTGAGTGACCAAAAGATCAGTGTAATTTTTAAATCATGATAAAAATTTCAATTATCAATTTGCAGTTGTGCAAACATTTATACTTAAATCGGACATACACAAATGACAATTCTTTATTTTAAAATGCTTACCTATATATTCATATAAGTAACCAAGAGCTCTTACAACTTACTGCAATCATTCATTACTATTTACACTACCTGACTATGTTGCAGTGTTTGAGTCTTTGAGAAGAAGATACTCAAACTCAGTATCAGGTTACATGTTGTGTGCCTCTAATTTTTACTTTTTGAATAAGTATATCTATGCCTACTCTACTATTGTATGCTGAGTATATGAAAGGCAAATAAATGATATCTTTAGTTAGTATTCAGAATGAGATCAACCATAGTGGAGGAAGTAAACTGTGGATCCTCATTCACACTTAGACCTGATTTATTTGATGAGATCCTGAAATCTGAGCATAGTGTGGTAATGGAATGAGATTTTGGGAGGGAAACTGAAGAGGAGAATGTATTTTGCATATGGGATTAAAGTAAATAAATTATAGTCAAATAACAGACTTTGGAGGCTAAAAAAAATAGTGACAACTTCTTTGAAACTCTCCAATTGAGAAGTTGAGTCAGTTTCTCCTCCCTCTGAAACTGGATGGGTTTATGATTGTTTTAACCATACAGTACAATAAAAGTGATGCTATGTGACTTTCAAGGCTAGGTCATAAAAGGCCATGTAGCTTTTATTTATTTGTTGAAATATAAAAAATTATAGACCAGAGGCACCTTATAAGAAATACGACTACCCTGAGATGCTATGAGAAAACCCAAATGAAAATAAATGAAATCAGTATTTGAAGAGATATCTGTATCCCCCATGCTCATTGCACATTATTCACAGTCGTCAAGATATGGAAACAACTGAAATGTCCATTGACAGGTGAATGGATAAAGAAAATATTATATTTATACACACACACACACACACACACACACACACACACACTGGACAAGATGCCAAGCACGGTTAAGTTCTGGTGAGAGCCCTCATCCTGGTTTCCTCACATGGCCAAGAGAGAGAAGAAGCAAGCTCTCTCTTACCTCTTCTTAATTCCATCATGAGGGCTCTACCACCATGATCTTACGGTCTCCCAAAAGTCCCATCACCAAATATGATCCCAAGGGGGATTCGTGTTTCAACATATGAATATCAGGGGGAATACCAGTGTTCAGCCCATAACACACTAGCTACATTTGAAGTATTCAACATGTGACTGCAGTAACCAAATGAGCAGCGCAGAATTTCCACCATCACAGAAATTTCTACTGGATGGTGTTGATCTATGTTGAAGTACAGAGACAAAGAGAAAAAGAAAACACAGGGAAGGTATTATATTAGTGTAAAAAATTTCTAAAATTAAAAAAAAAATCAAGTCCCAAGAGGAAAGGAAAGAGAGAATGGCACATAAAGCAATATTTTAAGAGATAATGCCTGAGAGATTTTCTTAAATGAAGAAATGAAGAAATGCCTGAGGGATTTTCTCAAATGAAGAAATACATGAAGCCACATATTCAATTAATACTACAAATCTGAAGGATTCCAAATAAAAATAAAATCATCACTGGGAATATCATGGTAAAACTGATAACACCAATGGAAAAAAATTTAAAGTAGCAAGATTTTTTATAAGACACAATACTATCAAATAAGCAACAGTAAAATTGATGATTGGTTGCTTGACACAAATAATGGAATTGTGTCTTTAAAGTATGAAAACAAAACCAAGCAAGACCAAACTCCTGTCCAACCGGAATTCAGTAACCACTAAAAATATCCTTCAAAATTGATAGTGAATAAGTCATTTTTTTTTCTAACAAGCAAAACCAGAAAATACACCCCCAGTATATGTGCATTAAAGGAAATATTCAAGAACATATTAAAGGAAATTCTTCAAGCAGGAACAACATGACTCCAGAGAGAATAACAGACACACAGAATGGAATAAATAGCTATGGAAAGGGTAAATATATGTTTAAAGCTAAATAAATAGTCTATATTAAAAATAATAATTATGACTTATAGCATTTTAAATAAATACACAAAAAGGTAATATATGACAAAAATAGAATAAAAGAAAGTGAGAGGTATACTTTAAAGTATCCTAAAGCTCTTTCACTGTTTGGGAAGTAGCAAATTTAATTATACTTTAATGAACAATGTTATATCAGATTTTTTTTTTTTTTTTGACGGAGTCTTGCTCTGTCACCCAGGCTGGAGCACAGTGGCACGATCTCGGCTCACTGCAAGCTCCACCTCCCAGGTTCACACCATTCTCCTGCCTCAGCCTCCAGAGTAGCTGGGACTACAGGCGCCCGCCACCTTGCCCGGCTAATTTTTTGTATTTTTAGTAGTGCCGGGGTTTCACCGTGTTAGCCAGGATGGTCTCGATCTTCTGACCTTGTGATCCGCCCGCCTTGGCCTCCCAAACTGCTGGGATTACAGGAATGAGCCATGGCGCCCGGCCCAAATTTATAATGAGTAAAGAATGCACAGTATAATCTCTAAGGTGACCACTCAGAGACCAGTAAAAATACTTAACTTAAAAGAAGACAGAAAATGAACAAAAACAATAGGTGGAGCAACAAAATCAAGTAATAAAACAATATACTTGAATTCAAATATATCCAATAAATTAAATATTAAATAAACAGATGGAATATTATTAGTCTCAAATTTTAAAATACGAATATTTCTTACAAGAGACACAATTAAATATAAAGATGCAAAAAGTTTGAACATAAAAGGATCAAAAGAAAAATGTCATGCAAACACTATTCAAAAGAAAGCTGGCATAGTGATATTGCTAAAAGATAAAGTAGAAATTCAGGTGAAGAGAATTACTAAAGATGAAAAGGGACATTTTATAATTTAAAAGGAGCCATTTAATCAAGAAAATATAGCAATTCTAAATCAACAGGCATTTTATTACTATAGGCTTAAAATATATAATTTGAATATTGAGAAATAGAAGTAAAAAATAGATATCCATGATTATAGTGGGAGAGTTTAAAGCAACTCTTTTATTAACTGATAGAACAAATGTATAAAACAGTAAGTATACAGACAATTTTTAAAATGTGATAGACAAAAATTACCTAAGTGGGAACTAAAGCAGGAACTGAACAATGGACATATTTTTCATGTATGCAGAGAACATTTGCCAAAATCCACCATATGCTTGGTCATAAAGCAAGCCTCACCAAATTTTGAAACATTGCAATAACACAAACTATAATTTCTGACCATAATGCAATTATACTGCAAATCAAAGTAAAAAAATAACTAGTAACTCTCAAAATGTTTGAAAATTTAGCAATGAAAAAATAAATGACTCATGAGACAAATAATAATGGAAATCTGAAAATATTTTGAAGTGAATGAGTGTGTAAATATATAAAAATTCAGGTATACCACTAACCCTGTATTTAAAGGAAAAACTATAGTCTTAAATGTAAATATTAAACAATAAAAAAAGGATGAAAATAAATAATCTAATAATTCATCTTAAGAAGTTAGAAAAAATTCCAAGTTATATTTTCCCCAGAAAACTAAAAGAAACAGTTAAAAAGAAAAAAACAATGAAATTGAATTAAAAAATAGAGAAGATAACAAAAGTACAAAAGGTTTTTAAACAAACAATAATTACAAATTGAAAAATTTCTGACCAGATACCTGAGGAAAAATATTGAGAAGGAACAAATACATAATATTAGTAATGAAAAAGATCATTATTGCAGATCATTAAATATAATGAAGCACTTATGATCAAATTTATGCCAATAAATTTGGAGATTTGGGTGAAACAATCAAATGCCTTGGAAATCACAACTTTAAAAAATGAACATAGGAAGAAGTGAAAAAATTTAAGTTTTCCTTCAGCTCTCAAAAAATAAGCCACACTTTTTTTGATTTTTGTGTTGTAAATATTTCCACGATGGCTAATTTTAAGCTACTTGCATGACATCACTGAGGAGAGAGTTAGAAAGAGGTGTGCAAAATGCACCCTGAGCCAGTGTCAGTATCAACAGATTCCCACAAACCACTATCCATATCTTCTGAAAATATCAAATTCATAATTTGAACACATTTCCAGAAAGAAAACCCATATCCTAGATAAATTTACTAGATAATGTTATTAAATATTTATGGAGGAAATAACATAAATCTTCACAAACTTTTCCAAAGAATAGAACTTTCTAATTTGTTCTATGAGGCCAAGGTTTTCTAACATTATGAGAAAATAAATGATAGGACAATGTCTTTCAAATACAGTTGCAAAAATTCTAAAGAAAATATCAAGAATCTATCAAAACATCATGTTGTACACCATAAATATATATAATTTTTATTTGTAAATTAAAAAATAAAAACATCAACAATCTGAGTTCAACGAGTATAAAAATGACATGTCAGAAAAAGTGCAGCTTATGTTAGGAATCCAAAATTAATTTAGCATTCAAAACCAATGTAAATTAGCATATTAATGAAATAATAGAAGAAAATTACATAATGATCTCAATAGATGAGAAAATATTTGATAACAATTTAATGTTAATAGTAATTGTGGACTAAATTCTTAGCAAACAATAGAAGGAAAAAATTCTTAATGTGATAAAAATGTCTATACATACTTAGAAAATAATCACAAAATTATAGAAACTCTATAGCTAATACTGAAATATAATTTTATCCCTAAAATCAGGAATAAAACAGGTCTATTCTTTGTCACCATTTCTGTTTGACATTGTTCTAGAGTGCCAATGAAATAAGGAAAGAAAAAGAAATAGAAAACTAAGGACAGAAGAATCTATTTGCAATCGAATCATTCCCATGGTAAATATAAATCATTAAAATGTGAATTAAACAAAATCACTAGAAACAAGGCCAGTGTACAAAAATTATATTTTTATTCATTAGCAACAAGAAACAAATGAAAATTTTAATTTAAATTTAAAAAATAGTTCTATCAAAAATCACAGAATTACCAATCTGATTTTAATATATAATAAAATGTAAAAAGTGAAAAAGTAACAAAGAAAACCTTAAAGAAGAAGATTATTACATTCATATGCTTGGACGTCAAAACTCATTGTAAAGCTTCAGCAAGGAAAACACAGTGGTACTCACATACAACAAACAAATAGAACAGTAGGTTAATATAGAGTCTAGAAACAGATCATCACATATACAGGCACTTAATATTTGACGTAAGACAAGATGGAGCAAATGGAAATACAAAATACGTTGGTAGATTCAACTCCAAATATGTAAGTAATAATATCTAATAAAAGTGAATTAATCTTTCAGGCAAAAGAATATCTGTCTAGGGTAGAATAAAATTCAATTATATGCCATTTACAAAATGCCTTTAAAGTAAAACAGTTATGAAGTCTTAAAATAACAGTATAGAAAAAGATATGTCCAATAAATTCTAAGCAATAAAGTCACATATTATTAAATTGGTAAGGGAAAAATTGGACTTCATGGGTAAAGTAAACCATTGCTAGAGATAGAGAAGTTCAATCTATTGTAATGTATTCATTAATTCGCCCTGGGAAACTATAAACCATGTTAAATTTTATATCAATAACACATAGCATCAAAATATATTAGGCAAAACCTTATAGAACTACAACAATAAACAGCAAGATCTACAATCATGGTGAAAAATTTTTAACACAAAATTGATAAATAAAGCCAACAAGAAACAATAAAGATATGAAAGACATGAAGGACACAATTAAGACCTTGATCAAATTTGTACCTATAAGCTGTGTAGCAAACAACTGCAGAATGCATATTCACTTCAAGAATAAAGGGAACATTCACAAAATTGACTAAATATTGGCCCTTACAGCAGCACTCAATGCATTTCAAATACTGGAAAACTAATGACAAAGCTCTTTGTTTACAGTACAACTAACTTAAAAATCAATATCAAGGTAATTTAAAAACACTAAGTTTGTAAAGTTGGAAACCTACTTCTAAATAATTTATGGGTCCAAAAAGAATTTCTAGCAGAAGTAAAAATGTTTTAAACTGAACAGTAACAAAATATATTACAACTTAAAGGTGCCAAAAACAGAACTTACAAATGTGTAGCCTAAAATGCTGTTAGAAAAAAAGGCTAAATATTAATAAGCTAAGCTATGCATCCATCTTAAGAAATTAGAAAAACAGTAGTGAAATTATATGAAGTTAAGAAAGATAAAAGCAGAAATTGATTTTAAAAAAGACAAACATATAATACTAGAGAAATTCAACAAAGCCAGAAGTTGGTTCTTTGCAAAGACACAAAATTGCTAAACTTCTGATTTCTGATAAGACCGACAAAAAGAGAGACCAAAATAATCAGTATCAGGAATAAAAAAGAATATGCCACTATTGGTAGAAAATTAAAATTATTAAGAGACTATTCTGAACAACTTTATATAGGATGTTGCATGACTAGATAAATAGATAAATGAACAGAACAGAGATCTAGAAACAGATTTGCAATTAAATGGACACTTGATATATGACAGAATTAGTATTGTATATTATTAATAAGGAAAATATAAGCTTTTTAATAAAAGGTGTTGAGACAATTGAACATGTCAAAAAATTCAGTTAAACCCATGCTTTGTACCATAGACTGGAATCAATATTAGGTAGGTAAAGCACTTAAATACTGAAGGCAAACCATCAAACTTTAAGATAATAATTTAAAATATCTTTATGAAATTGAGTCTTGGGGGATTCTTAATATATGAAAGCATTAACCCTAAATAAGCAGAAGGCATCTGTAGCATACTCATCCATAACAGAAAGCAGGTTGGAACTATGGTTAAGATCACAGACTATGAAGTCAGTCAACTTAGGATAGAATATAACCTACACCACTTACTAGCTGTGTGACCTACATTAAGTTATTTAACCTTTCTGGAACTCAGTTTCCCAATTTGTAAAATGAAACGAATAATGATACCTATTCCCGACATAAAACAAGATAATCTGTATAATGTGCTTAGAACCTTCCCTTGTACATAAGACCTATGTAAACATATATTATGTGGCTATGTAACAGCCACATGCATAAAAAAATTGTTAAAATGTCATAAGTGATCACTCACAAAGAAGTTACAATAAATAATAAAGTCACAAAAATATGCCTTTGATTTCATTTACATAAAGTTCAAGAACAGAAAAAATTAAAAATATATAATTAATGATTTTATACAGAGATACACATTCACAGAGTTACACATACATTTACATATACTTAATATCTAGGAAAGCAAAGGAATAGTTACCATAGAGAGAGAGGGATTACTCTAGAAGAAGGAGACAGATATGAAATCAGAAGTTCTCATGAAGATTCTCCGGGGAACTAGAAATTATCTACTTCTTAAACTGGTGGTCGTTGCATGAATATCCACTTAACAATTACTCTTTAAACAGCCTCTTTCTCTCTCTTTATGTATGTGCATATATTTAAAATACATATGTTTACAAAAGAACAAGGTGCACACTTAGAAGCTGTCTGCTGTATTTTTTAAATAAGAAAAGTATGCTTCAGAAGCATTTAGTGTGATCCTACATTTGAAAAAGACATACATGAAACAACCTAGGAGAATATCCACCAAAATGTCAACAGTAGTTGTCTTTGGGCAGAAATAAGTGGGGAGAGGTGTGTAGCCATTAATTGTGTAGTCACTTCTGTAAAGGTGAATATTTAAGAAAATGCATTCATTCTAGTAATAAGAAAAACTAAAAAGAAAGAAAAAACTTGAGTGTCACAACAAAGCTTAAATAACATTATACATGTTTCACAAAGTCTTTATATGTGTCTTTTCATGTCAGTGTATAATCTTGTACAATGTCATGTTTAATGATAGCATAGTGTCCCACCATATCCATGCACTGTTTTGATTTAATCAATATTTAATGCTGGGCATTTAGAGCATTTTACTTTTTTATTTTGCATGAGCACCCATGCAATTCAATCTCTTATTATTTTCGTAAAATAAATTTCTAGAAGTGAATTTCCTGGGTTAAAAGGTATGCAAAAATGTGATGCAGAGTTTGCATCATAATTCTGACAGCAGTATTTCGAAGGTAAATTAATTATTTATATATTGGTGCTGGGTTTTTTTCAATTACAAATATTATAAAAGTGTAGAAAGGCTTAAAATGCTTAGTTACCTAAATTAGGCATTATTTCAACAATTCTCCAGGGAGGGCTTAGACTTGCTCTCTTGAAAAAAAAAAGAAATATAGAATGGCAAAATACATTAAGCAAAGAATTAATTCTATACATCTCTTTAATCCCATACCTAGTTTATTCCTGCAGATGTGGTATGTGCTTAGTGTGCTTGATTAATTGGAGGTTACTAAATTTGCCTCATTCACAGGAGGTTTCCACTTTTCTGGGGATGCCCAGAAAAGTTAGAAGCAACTATTGAATAGAGGCAATAAGACACCAAGCTACAAAAATTCATAGGCTTTTACTATAAAGTGGTGATTGACTAGATTTTCAAGGAGCTATGTTATCACACTGCTCATGGAGCACTCCCTTCTAAACAAAGTGACTGTCTCTCATTCTAACAATTCATTTCAGCCCTTCTTAGTATTATCGGTGTCAGTCATGCATTTGGTTTGCCAATGTATTAGGCTAAAAGACATAAAATCAAGTTGGAGAAGGACTAGACATATATAATTTTCTAAGTATGAGGTTAGTGGGAGAAACAGCAGATATAAATAATCTGAATGAACTTATTTATCTTGACAGTTTGCAAATTTTGACAGCAGTATTTCGAAGTATTTCGATGCTGTCAATGGCAAGGCTGTGTGATATAGCACAGGACTGTAAGTCAGTAGCCCATTTTATGCCAGAGAGCACAATTCCCATGTTAGACTGGAGACAAGATTATTGATTAAAACAAAGATTGGGAAAATTCAGCCAAGTCATAGAGAGAGGCATGCAGACCTAAAAGACTAATGACACTACCTATGGGTGAGTTCGACTTCTTTTTTGTAGAGTGGCATAAATTTAAACCCCATTACTCTCTTTTGTTAGGGTCAAACTTCTTCATTAGATTAAGTCCAAATTCTTTTTTTATACTTTAAATGGTCAAAAGATATATTAAATGGGGAGAAGAAATGGATACGTTTTAAACAAAAATTTTTAAAGACAAAATGTGATCATCATTTTTAAATTAATTTTTAAAAATCAAAACAGCATATATCCATTTTTTAAGTCAAAAATGGTTCTACAAGGTCAACTTTGAAAAACAAAGTTCTCTGGTTTACTTCTCCTTCCATTATTATTTCCCAAAGATAAGCACTTTGACTAATTTAGCTGCTTCTTTGGATATTTACATACACAATGTAAAAATAATTGATTTTTTAAATATTTATTTTTTTCTGTTTAACCACACTATGTGGAAGATGAAGATGTAATCCTTTTACTTGTTGCTCCAAGCCACAACATACACTCTTTCCCCATATCCCCACATATAACTTTTAGCTTTACCTATATTCAGTGTTTAAAATTTTATTTTTCCACCTTTATTGAGGTATAACTGACAAATAAAAAGTATGTATTTATTTTGTGCAACATGATGCTTTGACTGATTTATATATACATTGTGAAGTGATTACCACAACCAACCTAATGATCATATCCATCACCTCACATAGTTAAATTTTTGTGGTAAGAACATTTAAGATTTACTCTCTTAGCAAATTTAAAGTATACAACATAATATTAATAATTATAAACACTACATTGTACATTAGATCTCCAGAATTTATTCATTCTTCATAACTAAAACTTCGTATCCTTTGACCAACGCATCCCTGTTTCTTCACATCCAGCCCCCGGCAACCACCATTCTACTCTCTGCTTCTGTAATTTTAAGGCTTTAAGATTTTACATGTAAGTGAGATCATGAAGCATTTGTCTTTCTGTGCCTAGCTTATTTCACTTGGCATAATGTCCTCCCGGTTCATTCATGTTGCTGCAAATGAGAGAATTTTCTTCATTTTAAGATAAATAATATTCATATATATGATATGTATAGTATTCTATACCCACATTTTCTTTATCCATTCATAAATAGATGGACACTTAGGTTGATTGGTTGATTTCACATCTTGGCTATTGTGAATAATGTTGCAATACGAATGAGAGAGCAATAGAATGAGACACCATTTTTAAAAAATGGGAATGCAGATATATCTTCAACATGCTGATTTTAATTCTTTTGAATATACTCAGAAATGAGGTTGTTGGATCACATGGTAGTCATATTTTGAATTTTTTGAGGAATCTTTATACTCTTTTCCATAACTGCTGTACCGTTTCACTTTTCTGCATATTCTTGTCAATACTTGCTATTTTTTGCCTTTTTGATAGTAGCCATTTTATAATGGTATGGGGTAATATCTCATTGTAGTTTTAATTTGCATTTCCCTGATAATTAACGATATTAAGCATTTTTTTCATATACTTCTTGGCGATTTGTATTTCCTATTTTTGAGAAATGTCTTTTCAGGTTTTTTGCACATTTTTAGATTGGAATATTTGTTGTCCTTTTACTGAGTTGCTGAGTTGAATTCCTTATATATTTCGAGTATTAACCCCTTATCAGATGTATGGTTTGCAAATATTTCCTCCCATTTCATAAGTTGTCTCTTTATTCTGTTGATTGCTTCTTTTGCTATGCCAATGCTTTTTAGTTTGATGCAATCCTATTAATCTCTTTTTGCTTTGTTTCTCATGTTTTTGAGGTCATAGCCAAGAAATCATTGCCCAAACCAATTTCAAAAAGGCTTTTCTCTATGTTTTCTTCTAGTAGTTTTAAAGTTTCAGCCCTTAACATTTAAGTCTTTAGTCAATTTTGAGTTGATTTGTCTCAGTATCATTTATTGAAGAGAATGTCCTGTTCCTATTGTGTGTTCCTGCCACCTTTGTTGAATAAATATTCTTATACCCTTATATATGTGATGAGTCACTTTTCTCACGGTGCTTTCAAAATTCTTTCTCTGTCTTTGATTTCTGAGAATTTAATTATGATGTGTCTCAGTGAATATCTCTGTATCTTTGGGGTTCTTTGGGCTTCATGGATAAGGATATTCATTTCCCTCTCCAAACTTGAAAAGTTTTCTGTCATGATATCTTTCAATAAGCTTTCTTCCCCTTTCTCTTTCTCTGTTTCTTCTTGGACCTCAATAATGCATACACTGGTTTACTTGTTGATGTACCAAAAGTGCTGTAGGCTTTTCCACGTTTGTCATTCTTTTTCTCCTTTTTGTTTATCTGAGTAATTTCAAATGACCTGTTTTTTCCTTAGTTTCTTTTTTTTCTTGCTGATTCTCTCTTCTGCTTGATCAAGTTTGTGTTGAAGTTCTCTGTGAAATTTTTTAGTTCAATCATTGTGCTCTTTAGCTTCTGAGTTTCTGATTGATTTCTTTTTATGGTTTCTACCTCTTTGTTGAACTTCTGATATCTGTGTTCTCTTGGAGCACATTGAGCCTCTTTAAGGTGATTATTTTTAATTATTTGTCAGGCAGTTCAGAAATCTTCATTTCCTTAGGGTCAGTTCCTGGTGCTTTGTTTCCTGGGTAGCATCATGTTTCCCTAATTATTTGTGATCCTTGTGGCCTTGTATTGGTATCTGTGCATTTGAAGTAGACACTTCTTCCAGTCTTTACAGACTGGCAAGGAAAGCCCTTCACCAGACAGCTTGTCCAGAGATTCTGACCAGGTTATCCATTGGGGTTTGCAGTGGGCTTGCCACGGGAGTCCTCAGGCAGGCTGGCCTGCTGCCTAGGTCAGTGGGTTCATGGGCCTAGTGCCTAAGTCCACAGGGGTCAATCTGATGTCTTATTTTGTAGGGGCAAGCCTGGAGCCTGGGTCTACTGGGGAGGGCCTGGACATTGGGTCCATATGAATAAGCCTCGTACCTAAGTTCATGTAGGAGGGCTTACATGAACTCTAGTCCCTAGTAGCCTGGGACTACTAGGGATGGCCTGCAGCCTGACTTATGGGGGCCTTCCTGGCACTGGGGTGGCCCAGAGCAGGCCTGGAGCTGTGAGGGCTGGTCTGATATTAGAATGAGCCTGAGGCCTGAGGCCACAGGCTACAGGGGCTAGTTTGGCAGCGACATGGGCCTGGATGCTGGGTCCATGGGGGCCAGAGAGAGGTCTGGGGACATGAGGACTGGCCTGGTTCTGGAATCCACTGGGGTAGGCATGGTGCTGGGGCCTGCAATGAAGTTAGGGACTCACTTTATTCTTTTCCTTTACATGGAGGCTATCTCTATTTGTACTGAACTGCACAGGCTTTAGGGAAGGGTGACATGCATAATGTAAAACTATTCTTGTCCTCTTCAATGTGTCTTTGCTGATTTCTCTGCTCCATTCAGATGCCATAATCTCTCATCTGAATTTCTTAGCTCTTGTGAAGGTATTTTTATGTGTGGATAGTTCTTCAAGTTGATATTTCTGTGAGATGACAAGCAATGGAAACACCTATTCTGCCATACTGCTGACATCACTTGTCATCATTTTTTTAAGGCTGTGATACTTTTTATAGGTATTAAGACTAATTTGTTTGAAGTTATTCATGAAAATTGCTTGTAATTTTGTAAGCTACTTTCTTCATGAAACGTATCATTATAATCTCTTCTGCTTTTATGGAGAGTAGAAATAATTTTCCTCATTCTGTATAATTCCTAAAACACTTGAATAATTATTAGTTTAGTCATTTGACAGAAACTTATTAAAAATCTACTATATGCAAAAATCACAATATTGGAACCTGTGAGAAATATGATGATTTCTAGTGTGCAGTTCCTGTGCTCAAAAAAGAGTATAATAAAATAATCAAATAAAACTATGCTCATGAAACAGGTGGTGTTACATGTTGTTAGAAAGGTACAAAAAAAACATTGTGGTTGTTCAGAGCATAGAGAAACTTCGAGATAGATGGATCCAACAGTTTCATGAAAGTGGCATTTCATCTGGGCTTTGGGGATGGGTAGAAAAGGTGAACCATAAAGAGACTATAGTGTTGTAGAAACACGGGGCATACAAATGGGTAGCAGTTAATTTAATTTAGAGCATGTTTTGCAAGATAAAGAGCATAAAGATCCAGGGCTGAAAAGGTAGGAGAGCTAGATTATCACCACTAAATCCCTTGCTAGGTGTATTTTGAGGTCAGAAAGGTTTTTGTTCAGGAGAATGCCTTTACCAAAGCCACGTGTTAGTGAGTCCCTTGAATTTTTCAGGAGCATTTTGAATGAAGTGGACTGTAAAAGATCTGGACACGGGCCTTATAAGTCAAGGTACTATTGTAGGAAGTCCAGGAGCAGAATGACAGAATGAATTCAGAAAAGAGTGAAGGAACATATTCACCTCTAACTAAGAATAATCTTTATATTTCTGAACAAAAAATGTGTATCCATTGCCCTTTATCCTATTTAACTTGGAACTTTTCTCAAGTCTCCTGAATAGCTCAATATATGGCTTTTCGGGACAAATTATGAGAAAAAAAATCTTTAACTATTGTCAGGACCTGCCCAGATGTGGAGATCTGCAGTAATTGTGAGAAACTCAGCCCAGAGCTGAAGGAGTTAGCCCAATTATGCCTAGTGTTCCATTATTGGAACGCTAAGCTTGTGGGAGTTATTTATATCCTACTGCTCAAGGTCATCGCCCAGGTCTGATTTTTCACACAAAAAAATGTGCAACCTCTGGCATAAATGGGTTAGTTAGTAACCTGAGATCTGCTTTAGGGCAGAGAAAAGAGTAAAATGGCAGCAAAATGAAAGATGCAGCAAGGGGCTACTCTGAATTGCTTCTCAGAGTGACTTTAGAAGGTTTTGTGTGCCTTGCTTAAAAGTTCCATCCTTTACAATAACTGTTAGGTTGGTGCAAAAGTAATTGCAGGTTTTTTAGATTAAAAATAATGGCAAAAACCACATTTATTTTTGTACCAACCTAATATATTGGCCTAATGTATAGTTGTACATGAACAAGTGATAAGTAGCAGATGGGCCAAGTGCCTTTAAGGGTCACCGCAAAAGAGAGATTCTGTGAGAGAGGACAGTTGCTGAGAGTCAGTTATGGGGGCTCTAGCCTCTTCCTCCATCCCACCCTCAGCAAGCTTCTAAAGGGTCTTTGGAGATCCACCAAAGGGAGTCATCAAAAAGAAAACTCACATGATGTTTATAGAATATCTAATACTCAAAGGCCACTGTCTAAACACCATCCCAGGATGAATCATCCCTGAGAAAAAGTAAGTAGCCCCCACTTGTTATTTTACTACTGTATTCAAAGGTCAGGTAGAAAATATTATTATTACAATGTATTCCTAATTAAGGGGAAGAAGAAGAAGAAGAATTTCCTGTCTTCCTGAGACACAGTGAGCTCAGATGTCTCCAAACTCTGAGGATGTGACTTTAACAAGCTATAGAAATTTTGATTTACAACTCAGTCTTCAAATTCCTGGTAAGGAGTATGGTGTGCAAAAAGAAGGTTAAGTGCAGATGAATTAAAATATATAGGCGTTTCTTACCAACTGCTGCAAATATGTAACAGAAATATTTCTGTTTAGCTAATACATGTTAATTAATAACATGAATTATACAAATATGTGTATATATTTCTATGTATATATAAAAATGTGTATATACATTATCTACATATATATGTATAGAGGACCTAGGATGTTGGAAGCAAATTCAGTGCATAGAAAGATTGACATAAGGATGCAAATTAACACAAATGGTTACAAAGGGATTTCTCATTTCAGGTTGATTTGATTAGCAATAATCGTTGAATCTAATTTTTCAGGTAATGTTTCTTACATCATTTTCCAGGGCAGCAAGCTGATGAACATCTCATTTACATTTTTATTAGCCTATAAAGCTTTTCTTGCTTATGCTCTTCTACCTCACCCTGAAAGCAATACTTAATGTTTAATAAAGCTAACAGAGTCTATGCCAAAGACCTGAGTGACAAAAGGAAATTGACAAGCTAGCGTCCTTTTATATTACTCCTTACAATTGATACATGTTTAAAGAATTGCTCTGAGACCTTAAAATAACTGATAATAATACACGATCTATGATCTTGTGTTTATCTCCAGACCAAAAGCCTGCAGAGTAGTAGATTGCTTTTTCGCCTTTAATAAAGAGTATTCTGTAACATAGGGCACACTCGGTAATGGGGTATAGAGTTCATGGTTTCAACTCCCAAGAAAACCATTTTCGAATGCCACAGAATATGCAGTGTTCTTAAATTGAGTCTTAGATATTTAGGACTATGTGTAAAAGAAAGGTTTACTTTTAGAAACTTAACTGTTTAAAATGAAGGTATATCAAGTTTTAGCATTGTGGAACTGCACATGACTACAAAAACCAAGTATGGAAACCTATAAAGTTAATGACAATGAATGGTGATTATAATACCTATCAATCATTAATGACATTCCCTAGATTGATATTTAAACAATAATTTATAATGATGTGCATCGGCTGGCATATTTGGCCCTTGTGATGTTTTCCATATCCAAATTATGGTAGTCTGAGATGTGCATATTGGTGGTCTCCTACAGAAACAGGACTTGTTTCTCTGTCTGTGAAATTTTGGGAGACTTATCAGAGACAAGGTAATATTGATGCATTGTGTGAAATAAAAACAACATCAGGCTACATAACAGATTCAGAGAAAGAGAGAGACAGAAAGAGACAGAGAAAAGCTTCCAAATTATTTTTACAGATTCAACATGACATTTATTTCAAAATCTGACAAGGATAATTGCTATGGGGAATTGTGTCCCCTGAAATTCACGTGTTGAAGCCCTAACCCCATAATACCTCAGGATGTGACTATTTAGAAATAGAGCCTTTGAAGAAGTAATTAAGTTAAAATAAGGTCATTAGGGTAGGCATTAATTAATATGACAAGTGACCTCATAAAAAGAGTAGATTAGAACACAGAGACCAAGCTGCCAGGCATGTGCACACACAGAGATATGACCATGTTAACATACAGTGAATGCATCTGCAAACCAAGGAGAGAGGCCTCAGAGGAAATCAAATTCGCCAACACCTTGATATTGAACTTCTATTGTCCTGAACTGTGAGAAAATATATTTCTGTTGTACAGAAATGTATAGTTGTACATGAACAAGTGATAAGTAGCAGATGGGCCATGGTAGCAGTAGCAGATATGACATGGTCATATCTCTGTGTGTGCACATGTCTGGCATCTTGGTCTCTGTGTTCTAATCTAACTCTACTCTAATGTACAGTGAGATACATTTCACTCAGTCTGTGATATTTGTTATTGGCAGCCTTGGAAACTAATGCCATAATACAAAAAAGAAAACCATAGGCCAACCTCACTTATGAATATTAGCAAAACAAGTTTAGCAGCAAGCTAAGGGAATAATGTACCATGACCAATTGTGTTTCATTCCAGGAGTACAATGATAATTCAATTGAAAAATGATAATTGTTCTGAAAATATCAACCACTGCAATTAGGAAAAAGAGAAACAAGATGTTTAATTATCAGAAGGGAAGCAAAATTATCACCATATATTGGAATTTAATTGTAAACCAGGAAGTTCCAAAAGACTCATCTAAACCACATGATGATAAAACAAATCAGTAAGTTTAATGGTTTAAACTTAAATATCAAGAACCAATGTTTCTTGATTTTTAATATGTTTTATATAGTGTGTTTATAGGATACACACACTATAACAAACTAGAAAATGTCATTCACATTGCAATGAAAAGATAAAATACCTGGGAATACATTTTAACAAATTTATGAGAAGAATATTCTGCTGAAAGATCGAAAAAGAAACTTGAATAAATGGAAAGAATTTGCTCTGAAACAGAAGACTCAATATAATGGGGACATTAAATTTCCCTAAGTTAAATTGTAAATTAATGTTTTACCCTACCTAGGATACCACATTTTCTTTACAACTATATAACAGTAAAATCAGAAACAAAACAGAACAAATAAAAATGAGAGCTAACTTTCCTAAAGTTTATGTGCTAGGTAGTGTCTAAGCATTTGACATATATTGACATTTCACACACACACACACACACACACACACATCTATTATTGTGGGTGATAGTATAATCCACTTTCTAAAACTAGAAAATTGAGGCCAAGGGAGGATAAATTACTTTCCTATAGCTGAGACTGCGCTGGGTCACACCTGAAGTCAGCATAGTACTGGGTCTTGCCCAAAGCCTGTGGTGACTATTTCTTGGCTACCACTCATGTTTATTCAAGGCCTGAGGGCTCTTTAATCAGCAAGTGGTGAATCCTGCCAGGCCTGGGTCCTTCCCTTCAGCGCACTGGGTTCCCTTCTGTCCCAGGGTGGGTCTAGAAATGCTGTTCAGTAGCCAGGGCCTGGAATCAGGAGAGGGCTTCCGGAATCTGCTAGTTGCTTTATTTTACTGTAGCTGAGCTGGTTACCCAAGTTGCAAGACAAAGTCCTCTATACTCTTCCTTCTCCCGTTCCCAAGCAAAAGAAGTCTCTCCCCAAGTTGCACTGCATAGAGTTGGGAGATGGGTGATGCAAGTACTCCCTTGGTCACCACCGCTGGTGTCTCACTGGGTCACGTGCACCCCAAGTCCACTGGTTGCAAGCCCAGAAGAGCATCAGTACTTGCCCAAGTACTGTAGTCCTTGAGGCCTGTCTTTCAAATTTTTTCAGGACCCCAGCACTGTAGTCAACCAATGGTAGAGCTAGCTGGAAGTCAGGTTCCTACTGCTGCAGTGGAGGGTTACCTTCTGGCTGAGGCTGGTCTAAATGCTCCCTCCATGGGGGCTGGCAGAATTCTGCCCTGTATTGTTTTTCACTATGATAGGCCATCATTGAGTTCCAATGCAAAGTCTGACAATCACTTTGCTCTCTCTCTCTCCCAGACACATGGATTCTCTCTCCGTGCCATGCTGTGCCACTAGTGGGGAGGTGGGGAAGAGTTTAGGTAATGCAGGACTGTCTTTCCCACCCTCTTCAGTGCTTCTTTCCTTTTTTATTTTATTTTATTTTTTTTTGAGATGGAGTCTCGCTCTGTCACCTAGACTGGAGTGCAGTGGCACGATCTCTGCTCACTGCAAGCTCCGCCTCCCAGGTTCGCACCATTCTCCTGCCTCAGCCTCCTGAGTAGCTGGGACTACAGGCACCCGCCACCACGCCCAGCTAATTTTTTGTATTTTTAGTAGAGACGGGGTTTCACCGTGTTAGCCAGGATGGTCTTGATCTCCTGACCTCGTGAACAGCCCATCTCGGCCTCCCAAAGTGGTGGGATTACAGGCGTGAGCCACCGCACCCAGCCTTCAGTGCCTCTTTTCTTGATGTTAAAACCAGGCACTGTGATCATTCACCTGATTTTTGGTTATTATGAAGGTGCTTTCTTGCCTGGGCAGTGGTTCAACTCAGTTATCCTGTGGGGTGTTAAGGGGACGATTGCTGGGGAGTTCATTTCAGCTATTTTGCTCTGCCTCTTTCTCAGCCCATTTTTCAATTGGGTTATTTATTACATGTTATAATTATTGTGTTGTAGTTCCATTGCATTATAACTTTCTTCTTATTTTAATACTACTACTATGAAATTTTATATCTTAGAAAGGAAAAGAGAGATAACATACATTTAGAGCACCCACAATGTGTGAAGTACTAGTCATATATTGTGCATAATGAGTGATTATGATCCTGGGCTCTAGAATGAGCCCTGAATGCCACTTTAATAGTTACTAAAGCACTTAAATCAGTACCAACCAAAAGCAAATTGTAAAGCAAAACAAATGAAAGCTACATCTTTCTATTCATTCATTCATTCATTCATTCATTGTTTCTATTTATCTTCCTCAGATATCTCTTTTAAATCTAATTTCTTCTAATACTCTTTAGGGGAGGGTTCTTAAATTTGAATATGCATATGAATCATCTGGAAATCTTAAAATGCTAATTATAGGCAGGTCTGAGGTAGTCTTGAGATTCTATTTTCAAAGAAGTTCACTGGTTATACTATATTGCTAATCAATAAATCAGACTTTGATTAGCAAAGCTTTAGCCTATGAACTGATTACTAAAATTTTAACTACAAAAAGCTAACCGCAACTGAAGCATTAGAAACTTTTGCATTTTTACAGAGTCATAACTGCTTAAGAATGCAAAGAGTGAGCCTGTGGTGGGAAGGAGGATTAATCATCTGGAGTAGGGGCCTTGTCCAATACCCAGGTAAGAGGTGGCCTGCCCATTCAGGAAGATACCCCATTTAGCCACTTTCTCTCATGGGGGTGTTCCTAGTCTGATAATTTAGGCACATTTTTGTGACTAGAAGTGTAGTTTGGGGACTTGAAGTTTTAGTTGAAGATTTCCTTCCAGCATTGATTTATAATGAAAATAGACAGGTAGTAGAAAGAAATTGCATTTACACTATCAGTTGAATCTGTATCTTTTTCTGTTTTGCTAAATAAAGTCATATGTAATTATAACATAATTTTGATAGAAATCAACCTTACTGAAAATGAATGAACCTTGAAAACTTTACACAAAATAAAAGAAGCCAGTCACAAAAAGACCACATTACATCATTCCAATTATATAAAATGTCTGGAATAGCCAATCTGTAGGGATGGAAAGTAGATTCATGGTTGTCTTGGCAGTGAGGGGTGGGTGGGACTGACTACTTAATGGGTATTAAGTTTCCTTTTTGGGTGACAAAAATATTCTAAAATTAGATTTCGGTGATGATTACACAACTCTGCGACTATACTAAAAACCATTGAAATGTACATTTTAAATGGATGAATTATATGGTATATGAATTTTATCTCAACAAAGCTATTAAAATGTAATGCAGAAATTTTAGAGAAAAATTATACAGCCCAAAAGAATGGGGACCATACAAAAAGGCACCAGAATATCTTAATGTGCTAAGTCTTTGAGGGGGTTCAGATCTGCAGATATGGCATGTTTTCCTGACACATTCTAAGCTTCTGTGTATCATGTCCAAAGCTTAAATTCTGGTCAGGTGAGCTGAGAGGTTACTGTTTGGATCAGGAGAGAAGCAGTATAGCACAGTGAGTGAGAGAGCTCTCAACTGAGGATCAAGTCAATTAATATGGTCAGTACAAAGTTATCTATTCAAAGCATTAACTATTATTTTGTTTCATTATTTGTTCTGATTCCAAATGGAGTTCACAAGGGACTATTGCCTATTCACAAGATTGGGGCAGACTTGCTACTGTTTAGGTAAAAAACTCATGACTACCCTCTCTCTAAAAAATTAAAAATAAGAGAAAGAGAGAGAGAAACCATATTTTATAATTCTAAGCATTCTGTCATTTGTGCCTTTGGAGAGGAAACTAAAGCGATTATTAAAAAATAACTTACACAGGGTCCGAGGCTTCTTGGTAAACAAAATTCTCTACTGAAACATTTAGATGATTTAGTAAAGAATGAACTGAAACAATACTGAGTGCATTACCTTGAAATCAGAAATAAGTTCCAAAATAACTGGGAAGCATTTCTGAAGCAGTGATTGAATAAGTGTTTACAATTTGAAAATGGGATATGGTAGGATAGAATAACTTCAACTATGAATAATACGCTCACCTTCACAAGGTGTATATGAAAGTACACTTTTCTGTAATAAGAAAACCACTACACAACCTCTATACATTACACATTGGTTTACATGTTTGCTGCATGACTTTCTGTTCACTGCTCAAACAGTTGTCAACGGCTGCAGAAAACTGATTTGACTTATGGCAACTGCAGAAACTACAGCACGTAACACCAGAGTAACAACTTTTTAAGGAGTTATTTAAGTATAAAGTGTTTTACACTTGCGGTGTGTGTGTGTTTTGTGCTCATATACCTACATTATACTTCCATAGGTTATGCCCATATAGTGAATGCATTATAAAATTAGTTTTGTATCATTTAATGTTGCTTTAATCGTATATGTAGTAATGCTTGGGCTTTATATAGTAACATATTCCATTTCTTTTTTCACTTTCCAAATACTTTTTTTGTGTCTTGTGGGTATAAGCTGTGTTATAGCAATAAACAGAAGAGTCTCTGGGGAGTAATCACTCCTTTATGTATAAGACTACAGATGTGAAGGTAGATCCCCAGGTTGGAGTCCCATCCAGCTTATTTATTTATCATCTGAATGCCCATGTAGATGTCATTCAGCTTCTCCAGTCCTCAGTTTCCTCACTAATAAACTGAGTCTGACAGTAGTTATCTCACAAAACAACCAAATGACAAATGTATGTGAATGATAAAGTACCACCAAATGTTAGCTAATATTTTTCCTTTTCCATGCCTGAGAAAGCGTATGACTCACATTCCCCAAACCTAAAGGGAAAAAGAGGATTTAATGCATGTTTATTGATTGCTGACAGGATCTTAGGCCTTGTACAAAGAAGCATATGCAAATGTATTGATAGATGGATGTATCAGTCAAAGAGAAGTATTGAGACCTGGGACAACTAATATTTGCCTACTCTTCAAAGCACAGTAAATTTAAATCTGAGTCCCAAATTGTAGTCAGCACGTCTAGGAATCTGCAGCACATGTTCTCTTCTATTATTGAAGAAGACAGCTGCCTAGTCAATGTAAATTTTATTGTAAGATTGTTTAATAGAATTCACAATTATGGGAGGACAAACACACTTGAGACACTAATGGAAGGTCTGAATTTGATATGTGGAGACAAAGAGTCCTGTCAGACTTACCATCAGCTATTGTTTCACAGAGAAAGGTGGGCAATAAAAGATAGTGACTAGTAATGAAACAGAACACCCACTGATCCGTTGCTATTTCTGCTAACCATGATAATAAAAAATAGGAGTGGAATAAGCACCTAAATTTTTAGCATAGTAAAGAAATACTCGATGTGTGTTTTATCCCAATGTGCTCTACCTTTCTGCACTAACTTTTTTGATACCTGGGATCCTTTAACTCTTGAAACTCTCCTAATTGCAATATTAAAATAATCTTAGTCCTTTTCATATCACTGAGTAATTCTTTGTTTCCTTCAATAATTCCTTATTTAATAATTCCTTAAGTCTCCGGGGAGATTCTCTTAGGCTCGGTCCTATGACCATACATTATGCCCAATATACAACTTTAAGCTGTTATTATGGTTTTAAATATTACCTCTCTATATATAATTTCTAAAAATTTACGTTAAGCCCAAATGTGTCCATTAAATGCCATTTGTATGTTTCTAAATGATTAATGAACATTTCCACTTGAAAATTTGGATGTCATCAGAAAATCAACATGTGTGGAGCTAATTGATTTTTCCTCCAAATTGAATCCTTTACCCAAGCTTTTATCTTTGTTTGTTTAATCATCATGTAATCGCACTAGAATTCATGCTAAATCATGCAGTCAAAGTAAAGTAATCCTTTTAAACATGTTACTTATCAAATCTCCAATTATTCTCTTGCTGAAATATTTTCTCAATTAGTCCCTGTTTCCTATGGGGGAAAAATCACATTGGTTCTTCTAATTTTCTTTAAAGAGTGAGAAATTCTGTGTTCTACTAATCTCTTAATCTGCCATGCCATCTACTCTTGTGTGTTATATATTGTAAACCACAGAAATTGTGTTATACGTTGTAAACCACAGTAATTGCTTCTTGCATTAAATTAAATGCCTTAGACTTCTACTCTCCAAGTTTCTTTAGTCTGGTCTATTCTTAACACCTAATTTTACCTAGAGGGACTCTTCACAATTTGTTTCATGTTATCATTTTACTCACTGTCCCTTACTGTGCTTAGCTCATTCTTTCCTTCCTATTTTTGGGCCAGATCCCTCTTATTTTTGCTGTCTAGTTCTCATCATTCTTTAGACTAGTTCAATTTTAAATCCCCTCTCATAACTCCTTCCCTAACTCTTTGAGTCCACATTAATCTCTGATATGCTTTGGCTCTGTGTTCCCACCCAAATATCATCTTGAATTGTACTCCCATAATCCCCATGTGTTGTGGGAGGGACAAAGTGGGAGATAATTGAATCATAGGGGTGGTTTCCCCCATACTGTTCTCGTGGCAGTAAATAACTCTCAGGAAATCTGGTGGTTTGATCAGGGGTTTCTGCTTTTGCGTCTCATTCATTCTTTCTTTGCCTGCTGCCATCCATGTAAGACGTGACTTGCTTCTCCTTGCCTTCTGCCATGATTGTGAGCCTTCTCCAGCCATGTGGAACTGTAAGTCCAGTTAAATCTCGTTCTTTTGTAAATTGCCCAGTCTCGGGTATGTCTTTATAAGCAGTGTGAAAATGGACTAATACAATCTCTATCCTCACTGAACTCTTAACTCTTCTATTTTGTGTTCTCTGAGATTTTCTCTATATTATTATGTTTCTAATTATAGATAATCCCTAACTTACGATGGTTCAGCTTACAATTTTTTGACTTTACAATGGTGTGAAAGTGATACATATGAGTGGAAACTATACTTTGAGTACCCATACAACCATTCTGCTTTTCATTTTTAGTACAGTATTCAATAAATTAAATAAGATATTCAGAATTTTCTTACAAAAGAGGTATTCTGTTAGATGATTTTGCCCAGCTGTAGAATAGTGTAAGAGTTCTGAGCACATTTAATGTCAGCTAGGCTAAGCTATGATGTTCAGTAGGGTAGGTGTGTTAAATGCACTTTCCATTATGATATTTGCCACTCATGATAGATTTACTCAGATATAACCCCATCATAAGTTGAGGAACACCTGTATTCCCAATTATCAAACCTACTCTCATCCATCCTACTCCTTACTTATAACTATATTGCTGTTTTACATTTGAATTGCTTATATATTTTTTCTGCATATTTATTTTGTGTGCCCAGTTGCATTACAGAATATTTAGGGGAAAAATCTATGTCTTATTTTGTTGTATCATTCCTATATTTCTATATTCTAACCATTTATAGACAAAGTAGGGGCTGAAAAAATGTTAAATGAATTCACACGTATGGGTAAAGATATATTGACAGTGACTATTTACTACAATTATAGTTGACCCTTGAACAACACAGGTTTGAACTATGTAAGTTCACATATACATGGATTTTCTTTCATCTCTGCCTCCCCTGAGACAGCAAAACCTACCTCTCCTCTTCCTCCTCCTCCTTTGCCTGTTCAATGTGAAGGCAATGGTGATGAAGACCTTTATGATTATCCACTTCCACTTAATAAATAGTAAATATATTTTCTAATCCTTATGATTTTCTTTATAACATTTTCTTTTCACTAGCTTACTTTAAGAATATAGTATATAATACATGTAACATTAAAAATACATGATAATGGACTGTTTATATTATCAATAAGGCTTCCAATCAGCAGTAGGCTATAAATAATTAAGTTTTAGGGTAGTCAAAATGTATATATAGATTTTCAACTGTACAGGGGATCAGTGCTCCTAACTCCCACATTGGTCAAAAGTCAATGGTAATAGTTTTCAAAGAAATACTCCAACAAAAACGTTCATTTTGAATATAATTATTTTAGATAGCTTTGGATACCCTTTTCTTTATTATTTGATCAATAATTTAATTAGTCCCCCATATAAGAAGAGAATAAAGACTAATGTATCTATACTTGCTTTTTGCAGTGTTAGCTATTGACTATAAAATTCATCAAATATCAGCTAATGAGGAAAATTAGAAAACCCATGAAGAATTGCAAGGCAAGAGTAGAGATCTATTTGGAATACTTTGGTGAAGTTTGCCCTAAGTCTGGTAAAATCAATATAATACCTTCTTCCATATTATGATTTAGAAAGAAAGAAAACAGAGCTATTTGAATAGGAGATGAAGAAACTAAGCTCTTAACCACTTTGCTTTAGAAGCCACTGTAATGCTATCATTCACAAATGTAATCAAAACAACATTAGGAAAAAAAGGATTTTGTTTTGAAGACATAGTCTTTAATTTTCCTGGCATTAAGAGGTTGATCATGTTTTACTAGAAGTTAGTGTCTAACTCATAAATTATTTCACCCAGATTCCTTAATGTTTACCACTCATTTACTTTATCACTGGCCTCAGTTTCTTTCTTTCTTTTTTGGAAAACATTTATATTTAGGTGAATCTAATGGAATTTCCCCTTTCCTCATAAGTAACACAAACTCACTTATATTTACAATGAATCTCACTAAAAGGATTTATTTTCCAGGAAATAAGGTGATATGGAAAGGAGTGGAAATGTCAACATGAAGGAAACTATTTTGCTCTCAACGAGATATTTTAATTTGTATTGAATGTAAGAGCCCTTTGAAGTGACACTGTTAAGAGAGATGGATCATATCTGTTTTATAGGCTTCAAGTATAATTTTATATGCAGCTCTATTTGTTCACAGTTTGTGTGCGTATATGTGTGTGTATTAGTGAAGAAGGTATAATTGAATTGCAACATGACTAAAAGGGGGAAACATAACTATTTAATAATAAGGATGTCAGACTTCTCATCTTTTACATTGTTGAGCTATTGGTGTTTCCACAATTGATAGAGTGTGACAATCATGGGATTTTGAGTAAAATGATCAGGATTCCAAACATGGCTCTTTTCCTCAATAGCTTTGTAATTTGTCAAGGCAATTACTATATAAGAGCCTTAGTTTTATATCTATCAAATGGCAGCGGCAATAAAAACTATTCGATGAGGATTTGTGAAGTTAGCCAAATCATGCAAATGGAAGTCCTTCCCATAATAGGATATATAAAATTAATACTTTAAATTTAGGACAAGATCCAGAGTCCTTCCAATGACCTTTAAAACACTGTGTGATTTGGCTTGGAACCATTCATCACCAGACCTTGTCTTCATCATTCTTCCTCCGCTCACTCCACTCTAACAACTCTGGCTCAATCATGTCCCTCAAACACACCCAGCCTTTTTAGGCCTCAGGGTCCTTGCAAGTGCCATTCCTTAAGCTTGAAATTCTTTTCTCTCCTTTTACATGGCTGACATTCTCAATATATTTAAATCTCTTTTCCTATATGACCTCCTTTCAGAGATATTTACTGTACGGCTTATTTTAAATAGTGCCCCCTTCTCTCTCGTTGTTTTCATTTTACCTCACTTTATTATTTTTATGGTACTCACTACTAATTAAAATTATATAATATTTTCTTGTCTTTATTGTCTATTTTATTCTTTACAGCTAAACTCTATAAAATGAAAATTTTGCCTGACTTTCTTGCTACTGTCATCCCAGCACCTAAAACAGTATCCGGTGCATAATAGGTTATGAATAAATATTCATTCAAGTAATACATAAGTAGATGAATGAGTGAATGATTTTTCATTTTGTCCTTACTCTGCATTAAGCAAACTACAAAGTGATTTATATAAATTATCTAACTTAATCATTATAATAGGCTTACTAATATTCCTATTTTATAAGTGAAGAAAAGAGGGAGGTCATGAGATTCAGTAACTTCCCCAAGGTTAAAATAGCAAGTTGTGGAAACTGAGCTGCTATAAAGCCTCTGTATATCTAGCTACCTTTATGTTAATTGATGATTAAATACACTGTTAGAAAATTGACTGAATTGACTATCCAAAGCTCATTTATACAGCTAAATTTTACCCCAATAAGAAATGAATGTGTTCAGTAGCTAAAAAATAAACCAACTTGTAAAGTCTCAAAGACAGTATTTCAAAACAGTTAAGAACAACAACCGAAAAGGTAAATAACCTTTGTTTTCACAGGTGCCAAAGGCATGACTTACCTCTAGGTGGCCAGCTATTGTAGCAATATGGAGGGCAGTGAGGCCACCGTATCCAACCTGCTGTATATCAGCTCCACTGTGAAGCAGAGAAGTGATCAATTCTGCATTATCCTGTAAGGAAACATATCTCTAGTGTTACTTTTCTGCTAATAACAGGTTCAAAAGCTGTGCAACAGGATGTATTGATTTTCTGCCTATCAGCCAGTTCAGGTGCTCAAAGGAAACTTAAGTGTGATTTCTAGCATAAGAGCACATTAGATACCAGAGAATAGTTCTCAGATGGTGGAAAGTAGGACCAAATGACAGAGGTGTTCAGTTCTAATCAATCATCTATCACTTGAACAAGAAAGACAGAAAGGACATTACCTATGGTGAGACTCTTGCAACCACAAACTCAGTTTTACAGGTAGGTTACTCCAATGAATATGCTTTTCCAGCAACTAGAATTAACTCCCAGTGAGGTCAGGAATTTACAGTCACAGTTTAAAGGTTTATTTTTTTTCTTTTAGAGATGAGGATGAAATATGCCATTTAAGAAGAGAGTATGAACCAAGTACTGAACAAAGTACATGCAGCCCAGTAGGCTGTTTCATGATAGTTCAGTAATTTCTTCTTACCTAATAAATAATATCATTAAATCTAGGCACAATTAATTCATAATATCTTTCTTAACTTGACTCATTTTACCAGTGAATACGTTAGAACCATTATTTGAGCCTCCAAATTCGAAAAATTTGTGCAACAATTAAAGTAATTCTTACTTTTTTATAATATTATTTGTATTGTATTTCTGCCTTTGGAGATACATGAAATAATATTTATAATATTAATAGCAATTAACAGTCATTGAATTTTTATTTTGAAATTCAATATGTAATTTTGTTTTGTATTTAATCTTTGTTATACAAAGATTTCCATGTTTAAGCCTCAAAGTAGGAATTTAAACCACAACTTCTATAATATTTGGTCTATCAACACACCAAGTAGCAATAAAGTCAAGTCATAAGATAGGCCAGTACATTTATGACTTACATACATATAATATCAAATACTGTTTGTTAAGAAAATTTTACCATTAAAAGGCAAAGTTTGATTTCTTAATGCTGTCACACCTGCATAAAGGCCTACAAGAAATTCTAAAAAATGAAAAAACTTTGGTAAAGAGCTACAAATAGTAAAATTAATGTTATAGTCTCCAAATCTTCCCGTTTTTCTACCTGCTCTCCCAAGAAAGTGAAATAAATATTGCGTCTTCAACCTTTCTTCTTGCATTGGCTCTATATGCTTGAACTATAAACTTATGTTTTCTCCGTTTTAAAAAAAAAGTTTTTTTTTTTTTCCCACTGAAGCTAAGCTGATTTTATCTCTATTATTCCCTTCATTTTCCAGCCTTCTGAAAAAAGATATTGAATCTGTTGACAGTTCCAGTCTCATTTCTTTAGCAATCTTTAGGTAGGTATACCCAAGTTCCACATAAATCTCAAATGAGTTCACCATACTTATTCTACATTGAATTTTGCTTTTCTCACACTACTCCTCACTAAGGCAGATTTATTTCCCACATCTCTTTTCATCGTATTACCAGGTGAAGTCACCATGACTGTTTCTTCCACCTGAGGCATTAAGGACCTCACCAGTCTCCTGAAATCACTTCTTCAATTTCTAAAGGTAAACTATCAAATCCAGTGTCTTTGTAGTCATTCTCTCTATGATTAGATCATCTCTTTCTTCTCAAAATTCTTATCTCCTTTGCTTTCCTAAAACTATGCATTCCTTGATTCCTTTTTGTTGCCTATTCTTTGTTTCTGACTGTCTTCTAAAAGTGTATGATTTGGAAATGTAGCTCTAAGCTGCTTTCCCATTCCTAAATGCCACTTTGGTAATTATTATACAATCTGATAAATGCATCTTTGGTCCTGACTTCTCTGCTAAGTCTGAGTCCCATATATTTTGCCTATCAATGGCATCTCAAATGCAAAATTTGAAATTGTTCTTATAATTATCGTTTATAATTTTCCCAGGCTGACTTGTCATCTAACATTCCTTATTTATATGAATGGCACTTTTTTATTCCAAGGGACCTAGAGTCCCTTCAGCTCAGTTTCAGAATTCTACTGGTTTTAACTGACTTATACTTCTCACATTTCTTCTTATTTCTAGCATCATCCTCTGTATTACGCAGCTTCCTAACTAGTCTCCTCGACTAATACTTTTTCCCATTGCAGTCCATCCTGCATACAATTAGATACATTTTCCTACACCCAGTTTTGATTATGCATTTCTCTTTTCAATATACCCTTTATATGCTAAACAAATATTGATTGAGCATATCTGGTGTTTCAAACTCTTTTCTGAGCAGTGGTGACACTGCAGTGAGTAAAGATAGTGAAATCCCTGCTCTCACAGAGCTTATATTTTACTATGTTTATGTGAATGGAGAGACAAAAAGTAAACAAATAAGAAATTGCTATACAGTAGCTTAAAGTACCAACTGATATGAGATAAAAATAGACAAATGATTAGATGGCTATTTTAAACTGGTTAATCAGGGAAAGCTTCACTGCAGAGGTGACCTTTGAGATAAATGGTAGATGGCAAAAAGTCACAATTTCAAGGATAAGTATTAAAATATGAAACATAGCTAGTGCAAAAGTCGTAAGACAGATATAAGCTTGTTGTGTTTGAAGACCAGCAATAAGGCCAATGTTGAGTAAATGATTAAACAAAGGAAAAGAAATTTTCAAGATGAGGTCAAAGATGTATAATCTTGCAGGGCCTTCTAGGCCATGGTATGGGGTATTTGGATTTTTTTCCAAGTGCAATAAGTAGTACGGAAATTAATGATAGAGAACCAGGAAGAAGCAGATTTTGAGGCAGAAGTAAAATGTTTTGTTTTCACATGTTAAATTTGAGCTGCATATAAGGCAGGGTTAAGATGCAGGTCATAGAATTAGCCTCCCTAATTAGAATTTCAGCTCTCACAATGACTATGTGCACTGGAGCTGTTCTGTCACTCCTTTTTGCTAATTTCCTTGATTATATAAAAAAAGAGTAATTGTAACCACCCTAAAATTGTTCTGATAATACCTATAGTACCTTCCAAATAAAATATTGATTTGATTTAATCACTTAGCTTCTCTTTCTCCTTTCCCTTTACCTCTTCCTCCTAACTCCACTCCCTCTGCTTCACGAGTTAGGCACTGCAACAAACAAAGGAATAAAACATGGAAAAAGGCTGTACCAGTACTGGAAGCGAGAAAATGTCTACTAGTTTAGCCATGGATAGGCTGCCAGAAACTGAGAATTCCTCCTCCAGAGAAAACAGTTCACAGGAGTTAACTCTCACTTTACCAATAATCTTGGTGAGGGCTAAAGGCATGATTAGTCTTGAGATAAATAGGAAAAACATTGCCTTAAAACATTTTCCCTGCAGATGGTCAGAAATTTCAATGCAGAGTAGTAGGGAAGGTCTTTTTAAGCATAAAGTTATATTTTAAAATAGAAAATATGATAGATTTGAGCAAATTAAAGTGTTAAAAACACAATAAGGCAAGTGACAAGTTGGAGAAATATTCACAACGTATAAAACTGACAAATTGTTTACATATTTAATACATAAATAACTTGTATAAATCAGTAGAAAGATGGATACTCTTTTATTCAACAAATATTTATTAATGGATGTCTATTTTATGACAAGCACTGTACTAGGCTAAATTAAAATAAATTTTATGTAAATCACAGAGCATGTGAAACATTTATCTATTAGGCAGTTTTAGTAAACACACATTTATCCTTTCTTCAAGTATCTTTGTTTTTTCTCCTTATTCAGTCAATATTTGTGGAATTTTTTTTAAGTATATTAGGATCCCTTCAGAATGGGCAAATGGTAAGGTCAAAAGTTAAGAGTAATAATTTATCCTTTCATACCTTGGTTGGATTTCTCAAGATTGACCTCTAATTGATCTAAATACTTTTTAACTGAATACTGCCAAAATAAAATTTTTATCTTATGCAGCTATGCTAAAGATAATAAACATAAAGCAGTAATTGCTGCATATAAATTGCTTACTATGAGCCAACTTCCATGAAAAATGTTCTATCTATATCCTCTCATTTAAGCTTCACAATTTACCTATGAGAGAAAATAATTATTAACCCTATTTTATAGCCGATGTCACTCAGGCTCAAAGAATTTAAAGTGCTAACTGAACCTTACTTTGTAAGTGTTGAAGGTAGATGCAAACCCAGGCCTGTTGGACTCCAACGTCTGTACTTCACTTCTGACTTTCCATAGTGGTTTTCCTGATCGAGTCTCAAGGAAAAACTTGAGAGGACATACTTTTGCTGTATTTAACTGATAAGCCTCTTACTCTACTGGAATATTTTGTCCCAATGGAATAATTTTAAGAGTCAGCAATATGGTACACACCTCCTGGAAAAAATTTTCCTGTAAAATGCAAATATTAGGCAAATTTTGAATACTCTAAGTTTGATCTCATTTATTGCTTGCAGTTTACCATATATAAGAAATGTCTAATGGCAATGTTTTTAAAAGAAAGTCTCTTAAGACTTGTTTAGAAAAGAGTCTTGTGGAAACTGACAAGTTTCCTTTATGCACTCTCTAGCCAAATTTAAAGCATTATTATTCAATGTGACACACAGAGGCACCCTATAAGTGTGAGATAAATAAGCTCTTTGTAATGTATTTGTGTGTGTCATATTTATTATTTTTAAGCAGAAGAAAATCCATGTGTGGAAGAATGAGGCTTAGACAAAAAAGCGCTCCAGCTATATCCTTGAGAAATAGAATTTGAGGTAGAATAGATCTCCCAAAATGTATGTAAATGGATAAAAATATTTTGTAATGGTAGTAACTGCAACTCTGTACTAGCCATAAAACTCTAAAACAATGCTTACTTAATATCCTGCCTTATTGTTAGCTCTGTGATTATTGCTATGGATAAAGCCAAGATAAGCAACCACTATATCACAGAGCTCAAATCCTCTACTACCATATTACATCCATTTTTAAAATGTATTTATTAAACAAAAAAATTTCAACTCTATTTCAGTATAGAAAAGAAACTGATGTATAAAAATGTACTTTCTTCTGATTATGGACAAAATATACCTTCTGGTGGTTTTAAAACATGGTGAGCATTCATCTATACTCAACCCACAGATATTTGCTATCTATGCCCCTTCCCCTTGAACCTGGGTGGATTGTGATCAATAGCGTGGAGCAGAGTGTTTCTTTTCTAAGGCTAGGACATAGAAGACCACACAGCTTCCTTTCTGTTTGCTGAAAAACACGCTCTGGGAGCCCTGATCTATAACGTAACAAATCTGACTAACCTGTGTCAGCCATGGTATAAGAAAATGCAGGCCACATGGAGAAGGTACATCGCACATGAAGGCTCTCCAATCAACTGTTCTAGCTAAGTCCAGCCTTACAGTTATTCCAGTCAGTGTGTTAAGCCTCCAGAGAATTCCAAGCTACCAGCTGATGAATAAACCCATTCATTCACATTTTCTCAGCTGAGGCTCTAAACATTGTGGGACAGAATCAAGCCATCCACACGGCATCCTGTCTGAATTTTTGAACTAAGAATCCATGAGAATAATAAAATAGTTGCATTAGAGGACCAAGTTTGGGATAGTTTGTTATGCCTCAACAGACAACCAGAATACCTCAGAGAAGAAAATGTAAAAAACAAAGAAAATGAATAAATAATTCAATAACCCATAGTACTACCATATAATCACTATTATTTATGTGTGTATTTTTCCCTTCCATTCTTTGTCCTATGTACATATGTTTGTGCAACCAGATGGAGCACAAGCTATCCCAGCAAAGCAAACTCGTGTTTCAATATTGATGGGCACTTCCTACATTTGCGACATGTTTCTTAACCTTTTGAGCTGTCAAGTTTTTGTCTGTAAAATGAAGATACAATTGTATCATTCTCATAGCATTGTTGTGAGGATTACATCAGATAATGCTGTAATGCATTTAGTACAATGCTTGACACATAATAATTGTTATTATGTACACTATTGATCTAATTCTACATATAGGTAATTTCCTTTTTTCATATATTATAGAATCATGAGCATTTCCTCATGTGTGGCAGAAATAGATATGCCACTGAGACCTCCCTTTATGAAGAGTGTGGCAGGATGGTAGTTCACTGGCAGCTTTCTCAGTTATTTCAGGACCCACTGCAGCATTAGAGCTGTGTTCAGTCTCTTCTCAGGGTGGACCTTACTCCCAGTCAATGACTGAGTAAGGTGGTGGTAAAAGAAGGGCCTCGACATTTCTACCCTGTGTGGCACTCCTTTCATAGGCAATTTTTCCTCTGGAGCTCCTCAATGGGCTGGCAGAGATTTTAGCAGCTCTGTATTGGGATCTGATGGCACCTCATAACCAATTCTGTTTAATTCCTTTTCCTTTCACAGGTGTCACCTTTAAATAAACCTCTTGTACTCCTACATTCTTTTCAGAGAACACTTTTTAGAGAACCCAATTGGCATTCCATAGCATAAAATGTGTTTCTTTAATGTAACTTTAAACTGAGGCTGAACTGGGATTTGAAATCAGGTCTTCTGATTTTTAACATTATGCTTTTCTTAATACATCATGTTATTTCTCCCTCCCCACCAATTACCCTTCAGCTGCTAATAATTTGTCTTTCATGTATCAGCCCTGACCTTATATTCCTCATTTGTATAAAAAGAAATATAATACCTACCTTACTTACCTTACAAGATTGTAATAAAGATCAAATGACATAATGTATGTGCAAATGCTTATAAACTCAAGATACTTACAGGTGTAAGCTCATATTCATATTAAATGTATCACCCCCAAGATTGGCCTACTTCTATGAGAATATTCACCTTATGATTTAGCCCACTCTGTCCCAAGAGATGTTTAGTCATAAAATACTTCCATTTCTTTATCTGCAGGGTTACAGAGTTGGGCTAAATTTTTTTCTGTAATACCTTATTCACCTCTAATATTCCCTGAAGTGTCATACCAAACTCCAAGAAGGAGCTGAACTTTGATTGGAAAGAAAACTAAGTTTCTGGATATAAAATAGGGACATATAAATAAAAGTTTTTAAAATATGTTTCTCTAAGTATATTTTTTCTTCACCAGCATAGCAATTGTTGAAGTTTATGTGTTTTTATAAAGAAAAAGGTTTTTTTAGAAAAGTAATTTTGGAGGCTTTGAAGAATATTATTAAGTTTTCCTTTAGGACAAGGAACTATTCAGGGCTTCAGTATGAAATGTACTTAGTTCCAGGCATTAAAATTTAATGGACTAGAGCTGCCTTGTGCATCATAGACATCCCCAGTGAAAGTATCCATTAATCAGTATGAAAATAACTGCTCAACTCACAAAGGTTCATACCTATATGTCTCTTGTTGAAACAATTCTGGATTTATTTTCACAAAAGGTATCAGTTTTTAAGAGTTTCAGTGTGGTGCAAATACTTGACTTTGCTTGAAATTTTGGGAAAAAAAAGAAAAAAAGAAAAGTAACATACTGTTAGATTATCTGTACCCTTGCTTGGACCTATTTTTTCCCCTCACCTCTGCCAACCCTCCTTCTTCTATTTTCTCATTTTCCATAATGTATTTATTCCTGCAGGCTGCCTCCAATTGGCCTTTGAACATCCTTAAATCGTCTCTCATTTAATAATATAGAGATGATTTAACAGGAAGAGGATAATAAGAATCTCTACCTATTGCAGTGGGGCGGGGGAAGTAAATACATGCTACTTGAAAAGGCATAATGAATATTCTAATTTTTTAAATTTGTTTTTAGCTATAACATAATATCTATTTTAAAGTTTAAAAATAACATTTAAATAAACTCTGAACTTTTATGTTTATTTAAGGAGCAAGAGTTTAAAAAGATAGGACAATGCTGTTTCAGAAACCTTCCTGATCTGGCCATTCCTCAAATATTGCCCAATCTTATACTTTTGGAAGAGAAATTAATGTTTATTGCCTCCATTTCCCTAACTGTATTTATTTTGAACCCATTTTTATATCCTCTTCTCCCCAAAATTTACTAAAATATCCCTTAAAGAGATATCTGACAATTTCCTAATTTCCTATTCTAATGGCCCAAATAGGACACTATTTTGCCCATTGTCAACCTGATCCTACCTCCTTTGAAACACTTTTCTTCCCCCCAGTTACCAGAGAACTATAACTTCATTCTTCACTTATAAAACATCGATTTATTAATGTATATATATCAATGGTTGTACTAAGCACTCAGAATAAGATGATAAGCAACTTGGATCTGGTCTCTGCCTTGATGATGCTCATAATTACTATCAGAGATTACAAACAGGCTACAAGAGGAATGGAAATATATATGGCTTAGCCTGTTGAGTATTTATGACTAAAAATCTGCATTAATGGCCAGCATTTAAATATTAGGAAACTTCACATAATTTATGATTCTCTGAAATTTTGGGAAATAATGGGTCTACATTTTTACATGACAATGATTAGCTGAAGCTGAAGAGTGACCATTCCCTTTACATGGGGCATATGTTTTCTAAGTTACCACAGTCTTTGCCACTCTCTCATATCTCAAAAATATTCAGTCTTGAGTTTTACTTCCCATTTATCATTGTCTGTCTTTCATTTATTTATGTCATCCTTAAAATATGTGAGATTGTGACCGCTAATATAGAGGAAGATATAAAGATTTAACTAAGTAATAATATACAGTAGCATACACAGCATAGTAAGTACTAGGAGCTAAGAGAGTACAATGAAGCAATACCTAACCCAAACTTGGGAGGGATCAGGGAAGGTTTTCCAGGAAATACTACTGTCTGGTGTAAGAATTGAAGCATAAATTGCAAATTACCATCTTCAGCTAGGATCCTATTAACTTTTTATTGAGAATGTGTTCATTTAGAAAGAGATTATGAAATATTTCATTACTAAAGGGAAATTTGCATATAAACAAGCTATCTTAATGATTGCTGTAATTTATGAGTAAAAATTTTCTCTAGTTTCTTAAGTGAAAATCTACTATTAAAGTGTTTAAAAGTCATCACTAACTGGAGAATTTAGTTAAATATGCAAAAAGTGGGATTTTTTTTGAGTTTTTTTTTTCTTCAAATTATTTCTTATTACTATCTTGTCAAATTCCCATTTAGGGAAAATGCAGTCTTTAATCAGGAAACTTTATTTGTTCAAATATAAAGGTAATTAAGATTTTAAAAATCCATTTAAGTTAATGAATATTGAAATCTGTCCTCTAAATCAGTTGTTCTCAACTGGGAGTGATTTTTGCCTCTCAGGGGTGATATCTGGAGATATTATTGGTACTCACAACTGGGCATGAGGGAAGTGGCTGCTGTCATCTAGAGAACAGAGGACAGGGATGCTGCTAAACATTTTTATAACACAAAGGACAGCCTCCCACAGCAAAGAATTATCCAATCCAAATTGTCAGTAGTGCCAAGGCTGTTGAACCTTGGTCTAAATCGACAGCAGTTAGAAACTATGAAACACTTACTTTGGGTCTTTAGTTTCAGGATAGTTGAAAATTTCAACTTTGCAATCAAATATATGTGCTAAGGAGGAAAAAAAAAGTCAGGATAAAAGATATTACTACAATGATTCAGGCTACGAATCGCCACTGATAGAAAAGTCAGAGTTTTCTGATGGGCACAGTTACGTAGCAAAAAATACCTAGGTCTGGTAAGCCAGGCAACATAGGTTTAATTCGATTTTTCCCCCATTCATGTCCTTCCCTTTTGTAATACATATATAAAATGAGTTGTTTCTGAATGATAGGAATTAAATCTTGCAAGAAATATATAGGATGGGATAGACCATTACCATTCAATATCTGCTTTTATCATACGAAATGTTAAAAATAAGTTAATGAATCAAAATGCTACTTCTTTCTCACTAAAGAAATTTCACTAAGTGGCTTGTCTGTGTATTGAATGAGAGTTACATGTAAGGCTAAATTAGATGGTCTAATAGGATTTTGTTCATTAGTTTTCTCAATTAAGATCTTCTAAACTATATCAGAGGTCTCAATTTTTTCCCCAAAGTCTTGTGTTTCATTTTAGGAATACAATTTAGATACCACCTAAAGAAGTATGCCCTATAGAGGGATATAAATGTGACAGGAATCTTGTAATAAAATTCATTAGGGTACAAAAAGAATTAGAAAATCTACTTATATACATTTATATATAAAGATAAATGAAGTTTCATTCATGTTTAACATGTAAATTTACACTGGCGGCTTCAGTTCATATATCAGCTAGTCATGTGTCACATATAGTACCCAAAGTATAATATATACTTAAAATTCTACATGGGAAAGGACTGAGAGCTGCCTCTCACTCTTTTTTTTTTTTCTTAGCTTTTAGTTATTGGGGATGTGCTGTAGCTTATGTGAGCCAAAGTAAGTGGGTTTATAAATTTTAATATCAAATTTTAACTGAATAGACACTTTAACTGAATAGACGAAATTGGCAGGTATCTTTAAAAGAGTCCTGTGAATAAAATACACAACATATATATTACTAAGGTAAGAAGCAGCAAAGAAAAAGCTGGTACTTTTTTCTACCAATCTGAGCTTCATATAAATCAATTTCCTAATCTAATCATATTTGTAATAAACTTGTCAAAATATTTTATATTATCAAAAAGGCTATTTGAAATATAAATGTATAGCTACAAACTTTAACACTGGTTGTTTTCCAAAGAGTAGATTTTGTCTTAAGCTATTAACTGATGGGTTTTTTTGTTAATGTATATAATTTATGAACACATATATGTGTTTGGGAGTGCTAATTTTATAGAGGACGTGATAAAAGATGTTTGTAGTCCATTGATCTAAGTATAGATGCCATTTCTTTTATATTGTTAGGATTACATTTTCTCATCTCTTTAGAATGTAATAATCCAGAAAATCCAATCCATTTCTTTTAATTTTTCTATGCAAAATGAAAAACATGTTAGTTTCCAATAAATGTTTGTCAAAGTTAGAGTTCAACAACAATAATGGTTAATTTTTATTAAGTATTAACTATATGCTAGGTATTTTGCTAAGTACTGCATATGATTTGTTTCCTTAAAACTCTAAACTACACAATAAAATAGATAATTCTATCTGCTTCATTTTAGAGGTTAGAAAATTGAGGAGCATAAGGAAAACTCAATTTGCCTAAATATGCATAATTAGCAAGTCTCATAACTGAGATATGAACAGAAGTATTCTAGCTTCTAAGCTTACAGTCTTTCTTAAGCTACATAATATCAACAAATGTCAAGTATTGTTTCTTCTAATGTTTGGACATTCACTAATTTCCAAACAAGTATTTCTCAAGGATCCTTTACAGGTCACATATACTGAGGAATCAAAGAAAAAGACTCAGTCCCAGTGTCCAAAGTTCACAGACCAACATTTGAAATATGCAAATAAATAATTATAAGTGCTACAATAAAAGATAACGTAAACTTAATAACTGAAACCCAAAAGAGAGTGCAATAATTTCTGTCTGCGAGTTCAATAAAACTCAATTTATCTTGGCTTTAAATAAGTAATAATTTTGCATCAGGAAAAGAAATTAAAAAATATTTAAGCAGAAGAAATTATAAAAACAAAAATAAAGACATGTGGAACTGTTTGGCCTAAAGAATGGAGTTATCTAAAATGGCAATCTTCAAACTCTAATCTACAAATACATCAGCTGAGATTTTTAAAAAAATGTACATTCTGGTTGTGATGCTTAATTTTAGGTGCCAACTTGACTGGGTTAAGGGATGCCTAGTTAGCTAGTAAAACATTATTTCTGGATGTCTGTGAGGGTATTTCCAGAAGGCATTAGTTTTTTGTTTGTTTGTTTGTTTGTTTTTGAGACAGGGTCTTGCTCTATTGCCCAGCTGGAGTACAGGGGCACAATCTTAGCTCAATGCAATCTCCACCTCCTGACTTCAAGTGATTCTCCCACCTTAGCCTCCCAAGTAGCTGGGACTATAGGCGCACACCACCACATCTGGCTAATTTTTGTATTTTTAGTAGAGACGAGGTTTCACCCTGTTAGTTTCAAACTCCGGAGCTCAAGTGATCCACCTGCCTCAGCCTCCCAAAGTGATGGGATTACAGGCATGAGCCACTATGCCCTGCCAGCATTTTCATTAGTAGACTGAAAAAGAAGATCACCCTCACCAATATGGGTGGGCATCATCTAATCTTTGGAAGGCCTGAATAGAACTAAAAGATAGAGGGAAGGTGAATTTGTTTTTATTTCAGCTGAGACATCCATATTCTGCCCTCAGACATCACTGATCCTCGTTCTTGGGCCTTTAGACTCAGAATAGGATTTACACCATAGGCTCCCCTGGTTCTCAAGTCTTTGGACATGGACCAAATCATACTATCAGCTTTCCTGATTCTCCAGCTTATAGACAGAAGATCGTGGGACTTTTGGGCTCCATAATAGTGTGAGCCAGTTCCTATAATAAATATGTCTCTAGATTAGATAGATAGATAGATAGATAGATCCATTAATCCTATTGGTTAAATTTCTCTAGAAACACCTGAATAGTACTGGTTGAATAGGGCTGGAAAGGAAATGAGAGCAGCATTTCTGAAATCTTTTAGTTGGGGTGGATGCTACTGATCATGTGACCATAATTTGAGTTGCCACGCTTGAACAGTAATCCTCAATATGTAGACCTAGATTGTTTACATCAAAATTCCTAGGTTGTTTGTTAAAAATTTAGATTCCTAGAATACCCTAGATGTACCAATTTAAATGAAAGTAAAGTAGAAAGGGAAATATTCATTTTAAACGTATGTTACTATATGATCCTCATGCACATTACATTGAAAACCATTAGGGTTGAACAGGCAGAGACTACAGGAAAAGAGTATGGAAAGTGATTCCAGAAAAGTTATAAATTAAGGGATCTTGAGTCTCATATTTAGGAGTTTGAATGTCATTATATAGACAATGGATGACAATAGTAAGTGTTAAAGTGAGCAACGATATCATAGATTTTTGTTTCATTCAGATCATTTTGGAAGCAATGCAAAAGTAGATATGGGCATGACAGAACAACTTATATAGACTTTCTCTACTGGCAAATAAAATCTACAAAATGGAACAAAATATATGACATAACTGTTCTCAAGCACTGAAGAGCATAAGCAAACAGCTCTGTCCTTTAAGAGAAAGATATAAAGCAAGTCACACAATATCCCATGACTGCCATGGTTTTCTGCCTGAAATACTTTTCTGCCACAAAGCATAATAGGAAGTCTCACTGAGTTAAGAGTGTAAATGAGAGTTCTGATATTATGAAGGGGCTGTATTTGTGGAGCAGGGTAACCGAGAAGAAGAAGCTGCACAGAGAGGGCACTGCAGAAATCTGCATGGAGATCCATTATGTATCGTTGAGCTGGGCTGCACAAGCACAGAGAAAGATTCTGGAAGATCTAGAAAAGATCACCTGATTTATTGCTAAAAGGTGAATGGTGGTGATACTGGAGGTCATGTAGTACGGGGGGATTTTGGAACTCCTGTCAGCTGGTATGAAGAGACTTTACTGAGAGACTTGGGAATTCAGGTGACATGCCAAAAAACCATACTTTAGGAGTAAGCACCATGCTCAGGTGTGAGAGCCACATGCTAGGAATAAGAGGTATGCCAAGAGGCGGCCGGGCACGGTGGCTTACGCCTGTAATCCCAGCACTTTAGGAGGACGAGGTGGGCGGATCACAAGGTCAGGAGATCGAGACCATCCTGGCTAACACGGTGAAACCCCGTCTCTACTAAAAATACAAAAAATTAGCCGGGCGTGGTGGCGGGCGCCTGTAGCCCCAGCTACTCCGGAGGCTGAGGCAGAAGAATGGCTTGAACTGGGAGGCAGAGCTTGCAGTGAGCCAAGATCGCACCACTGCACTCCAGCCTGGGCGACAGAGCGAGACTCCGCCTCAAAAAAAAAAAAAAAAAAAAAAAAAAAGAGGTAAGCCAAGAGGCTAAGTTCAAACTGAAATAGCTTCAGCCTAACAAAAAATCAAATCAAGACTGATTTGATTGAAATGTATCCACCAGAAGTGTAACTACCCGCCAAAAATGAAACAAAAACAAACATAAAAAAAACTCAACATTCTTTAAAGGAAGATGACATGATAAAGATTTCCTATAACACATAATACATAATTTCTAGCTTTCAATAAAAAGTTAATTGATATATGAAGAAACAGAAAAATGTGCTCTGTAGTCAACATGAAATAGAAACAAATACTGAGCTAATCTAGATGTTGAAAACAGCAGATTGAACATTTAAAGTAGTCACAAATAATAGGTTCAAAACCTTGAAAGAAAATATGGAAAAATGAAATAACAGATGTGTCATCATAGCAGAGAAATTGAAATTATATCTTAATTAATCTTAATAAATAAAAATCCTAGAATGGAAAAGTAAACAACCAAAATGAATAATTCACTGGTGGATTGTTATCAGATGGGAGATGGCAGAGAAGTGGTTTGTGAACTTGAATTCAAATAAGTAGAAATAATCTAATTTGGAGAACAGAAAGAAAGAAGAAGGAAGAAAAAAAAGCAGACTCAGTGATATGTGGAAAATTATCAAACAATCTAACATATGTATTTGAAAAACTAATGGTCAAAATTTCTGAATTTGATGAAACCATAAATTTACAGATATAAAAACTCAGTGAATCTCAAAGAGCTTTAAATATAGAAAACCATATGTAGGATTATTATAATCAAACTTCCGAAAAGCATATTTTCTCTCTTATTAATTTCTTTAAAAGATATAAATGTGTAACACAAAATTTTAATAATATATTTAGGTTCTTATCATGTATAGATGCAATGTATATGGCAACAATGGCACAAAGAATGAAGATAAAATGAAACTATACTACTGGAAGGTTCTTATATTTTAAGTGAAGTAGATCAACATTTGCAGGGAGTGGACTATGAAATGTTGAGAATCTATAACTGTATGGTAATCACTACAGTCATAAGTTTAAAAATAATGCAAAAACCTTTTACTCTTCAAATGACACTGTTATGAAAATGAAAAGGCAAGTCAGAGACTGAGAGAAATTTTTGCAAAAGTATATTCAAGAAAAGAATTGTATTAGAATAGATAAAGTTCCCTCACAATTCAAGAAAATAATAAACAAAATTACAAATGGCAAAAAGATTTAACACACTACATTAAAAAATAAAGGATGCCTAATAAGCACATAAAAACCTATTCAACCTCTTTAGTCTTCAGGGAAATGCAAATTAAAATTATAATGAAATACTAAAATTCATCCAATAGAATAGCCAAAAAAAAAAAAAAAGACTGACCACACCAAGTGCCGGAAAGGATGTGAAAAAACTACAGCTCTCATACCTTGCTGATGGGAATGTAGGAAGGAATTGCTAGTTTGTTAAAAAGTTTGGTAGTTTCTCATAAAATTAAGCATATACTTATTATGTGACTCAGCAATTCCACTTTTAGGTATTTCCCAGGAGAAATAAAAACATATGTTCAAACAAATACCTGTATGTGAGTGTTCAAAACAGCTTTGTTTATAATGGTCAAAATCTGGGAAAATGTCCATCAGCAGGTAAATGGTAAATTGTGGTATATCCATATAAGGGAATACAATTCTACAAGAAAAGCATTAATTACAGAATATACAACATGGGTGAATCCCAATAGCCTTATGATAAGTGCAAGAAACCATATAGAAAAGAAAACATACTGGATGTAATAAATTTATTTAAAATTCTAGAAAAGAGAAAACTATAGTGACAGAAAACACTTGTTTCCAGAGACCAGGTGAGAAGGAGACTGACTGCAAAATGGCATGAGGGAACTTTTTGGTATAGTAGAAATGTCCTATAACATGACTGTGATGATGGTTACATGATTACATACATTTTCAAAAGCTAACAATTGTAGACTTAAAATTGATAATTGTATTTGGTATACATTAAACCTCAATAAAACTAAACCCTGTGAAAAACTCAACAAACTAAAACAAAAAAAGATGTATGAGGATTAATCATTCATGTGGTATTAAATAGCTAAATATCTGCTTCACTTTTATTAATGAAAGCAGAGATTACTCTATTGATTAGAAAATATACAGTCATGATGTCAGAGGCGTTCAAACCAGAGTGAACAACTCCATTTTGAGTAAGGGCTAGGAAAATAGGAAAATGAGGCTGAGACTTACGGGGTTACATTCTCAGAAAGTTAGGCATTTTTAACCTCTAGATGTTTACAGTTAAAGAACAAGTTAATAATGTTTACTGAACAGACCCAGACTTGGGAGTGTCCAGATATCCTGATATCTGTAGAACAAAGGCATTCCTAATTTTGCTTTAAAGATAATAATATCGATTCTTGCAAAATATAGCAATTAAGAAAATTAATATGTTATCACAAACCCTTGCAGCAGAACACATCTCCCCATGTATACGAGCATTGTACCTAGGGTGGATGCGCTCCTCCTCTTACTTTCAGGAACATCCTACTCTGTCTATGGAGTAGCTGTCCTTTCACCACTTTACTTTCATAATAAACTTGCTTTTACTTTGCACTGTGGACTCGCCCTGAATTCTTTCTTGCGCGAGATCCAAGAACCCTCTCCTGGGGCCTGGATCGGGACCCCTTTCCTCTAACAATGAGTCAGGCCCAGCATGCCAGGGTGTATAATTGAAAGAGCTATTTGATGTAGTGAACAAAAGGATGGGAGAGTTACATTATTCATTTTGTGAGTGTTATGAACAAAATAAAATTCGATTGCAATACCAAAAAAATTCAAAGAAATATGTATAAATAACTGGTATGCATGAAAAATATTAAGATAAAAAAATACAAGGATCGGGTGAGAAATTCTTTCAGAGTAAGGGAGATTACAGAAATAAAAAAACTGAAAATGCATGATTGTGGATTGAATCCTATCCTGGACAAGAAAAAAATAATCTATAAATGACACAATTGGGACAATTGATAAAACTTGAATTTGAACTATAGATTATCATATCTTATCAATGTTAATATCATCTCAATGTTCTTTTTAATTTTATAATTGCATTGGAGTTATGTAAGTGAATTTTCTTGTTCTTAGGAAATGAAGACTGAAGTGGCAACAGGGCATGTTTTATACAATTTACTGTCAAATGGTTCTAAAAAAACAATAATGGAAATGGGACAAAATGCAAACAGTTAATGAACCTGGATAAGCAGTTTGTTGTACTATTCTTGCAATTGTTTTTGTAAGTTTGAAATAATATTAAAATTAAAAAGTTATTAATACTATATGGGGGAAGGGAACTGGAGCCCAAAATGAATTATATACTTACTGGAGTAGTTCTGTCAAGGGATAATTAGAAGTAGGTTTAATGCATTTAATGGTTACTAGGTTTAATGCCTGGTAGTGTGAACAACTGAGAGGTGACAGCGTGCTGGCAGCTCTCGCAGCCCTCGCTCGCTCTTGGTGCCTTCTCGGCCTTGGCGCCCACTCTGGCCACACTTGAGGAGCCCTTCAGCCCGCTGCTGCACTGTGGGAGCCCCTTCCTGGGATGGCCGAGGCTGGAGCTGGCTCCCTCAGCCTGCGGGGAGGTGTGGAGGGAGAGGCACGGGCGGGAACTGGGGCCGCACCGCGGGGCTTGCGGCCCAGCTAGAGTTCTGGGTGGGCGTGGGCGTGGGCTTGGCGGGGCCCGCACTCCGAGCGGCTGGCCAGTCCTGCCGGCTCCGGGCAGTGAGGGGATTAGCACCCGGGCCAGCAGCTGCGGAGGGTGCTCCGGGTCCCCCAGCCGTGCCGGCCCACTGGCGCTGTGCTAGATTTCTCACCAGGCCATAGCTGCCTCCCCGTGAGGCAGGGCTCAGGACCTGCAGCCCGCCATGCCTGAGCTTCCCCCCCACCCCCTGCCATGGGCTCTTGCATGGCCCAGCTTCCCCGAAGCGTGCTGCCCCCTGCTCTGCAGTGCCCCGTCCCATCAACTGCCCAAGGGCTGAGGAGTGCAGGCACATGGCGTGGGACTGGCAGGCAGCTCCACCTGCGGCCCCTGTGCGGGATCCACTGGGTGAAGCCAGCTGGGCTCCTGAGTCTAGTGGGGACTTGGAGAAACTTTGTGTCTAGCTGAGGGATTGTAAATATGCCAATCAGCACTCTGTATCTAGCTCAACGTTTGTAAACACACCATCAGCACCCTGTGTCTAGCTCAGGGTTTGTGGATGCACCAATCAGCACTCTGTATCTAGCTAATCTAGTGGGGATGTGGAGAACTTTTGTGTCTAGCTCAGAGATTGTAAATGCACCAATCAGCACCCTGTCAAAATGGACCAATCAGCTCTCTGTAAAATGGACCAGTCAGCAGGATGTGGGTGGGGGCCAGATAAGAGAATAAAAGCAGGCTGCCTGAACAAGCAGTGGCAACCCACTCGGGTGCCTCTCCACACTTTGGAAGCTTTGTTGTTCGGCTCTTTGCAATAAATCTTGCTACTGCTCACTCTTTGGGTCCACACTGCCTTTATGAGCTGTAACACTCACCGTGAAGGTCTGCAGCTTCACTCCTGAAGCCAGCGAGACCACGAACCAACAGGGAGGAATAAACAACTCCAGACGTGCCGCCTTAAGAGCTGTAACACTCACTGCGAGGGTCTGCAGCTTCACTCTGTAGCCAGTGAGACCACGAACCCACCAGAAAGAAGAAACTCCAAACACATCCAAACATCAGAAGGAACAAACTCTGGACATGCCGCCTTTAAGAACTGTAATACTCACCGCGAGGGTCCCTGGCTTCATTCTTGAAGTGAGTGAGACCAAGAATCCACCAATTCTGGACACACAACTACTTTATATTATTTTTGTGTTTAAAATGAAATAGTAACTTTAATTTGTTTTTCACTTTTGTTAAGAAATTTGCAAAATAACTATGCATTTTCTTATGGCCTTTTAATATTTTTGCCTGCTTTGTTTCCCAAGAATCTAAATTTTCATTTAAACTTGCTATGAAAAAGTTATAGTTTATGCACCCTTCTCTAAAATAGAAAAAAACATAAAAATAGAGCAAAGAAAACTCTAAAAGTGGAAATTTAGTTATTATAAACAGAGGTTGAAGAAATATATTCTCTAAATATTGCAGGACTAAATGATTCAGAACCCATTTATGTGCCAGTGTCATGCTAAATCTTTGCAAAATGAACTAATACAGAAAAAATCTCCCAGACGGTGAGGTTCAGAATTCATGGTTTCATACAGTGCCATGACTATCCATCACTACCTTCCTGTTCCTTGGAGCTCTTCTACTTTCACCTCCTGCCTTTCAGAAGAAAAGTCAACATCAGATGCTGTTTTCTACACTGGAAACTCAGAATGTTTCATAGTTTAGTAGGATAATTAACAGGTACTAAAGACAATTTAGCACTTAACTGAGGCTTTCTCCCAGAAGGAATTAGAAGAATTGACTAGGCATTGACTGGGCATGAAAAGAGATGAAACTTTAGAGTATTTGCGCTATGAATTACAGGAATTTGTGATGGTAGATCATGGGAAAATAAGGTCCTCTTCCCTCCCAATGACAAACTCTCTAGCAGTTGGGGGAGGGAGATAGTGCAGGGGGTTCCTAATACAAGCAAAAAGTTGTCCCTCCTCCCACACGTGCACACACAAAACTGAAATAAAATTCTGTCACAGACTCGCATGAAAATGAGAAAGAACAAAATACGCAATATACAAATGAGATTCTGGGAGTAATGAGCCAACTGTACCTGACTTTAATCACTATTCTAATATTGTCCAGGTATCTACTTTAGTCTTTAATTGCATTTTCTGTAAAGTAAATCCTAATATGCAGTTATTTTAATGACTAAAATACATTAAACTTAGTATGATATTTAGCTCATAATAAATACAAAGTAGAAATTGTTATTATAATTATAAAATGATCAATGCATAATATAATTTGTATGTTTTATAAATTTATATTTATGAAAATCTCAAGGTTCAATTCCAACACTAAGTATCCCAGTTTGTCCAATCCACTATTATATTTATTATTCTATCAGGTGCTGAGATTAGGTTGGAGCCAGGGGCTAATATAAGAAAATAAACAGCTAAAGCAAAAAGGTTTTTTAAGAAAAATTTGCAGTAAAGAAATACAGCTTCAGTGTGCTTCTTTTGTCTTTAAATACAACCTCATCTCTCTCTGCACAGAGGCATCATGGTGTTCTGATGAGGAGCTTTGGCAACAGAACTAGACTGCCTTGTCTTAAATCCTGGCTAACCCCTGGCTAACCATGTAACCTTGAGGATAATAATCATATTCACTCATGGGGTTCTTGTGAGAATTAAATGAGTTAAATACAGAAAGCATTAAAAAGAGTATGTGTCTAGTATGCAGCAGGTATCTGCTCAATAAAGAGAAAGAAGTCCTTTAGTAATGTAACGCCTCTGGTCACTGAAAATTTTCCATGATTACTAATTTGAAAAAAAAAAAAAAAGCCTAAAGATACACACTATCCTTAGTTCCAATGCAGTGTTTATGGGAATTAAAGTGTCCTACCTTGTAAACTGCTAAATGCAAGGCTGTAAATCCATTTCTTGTCAGTCGAGATGGGCGGAGCCCTTTCAACATAAGAGTTCGAATATGTGATTTCTTGCCTTAAAGAGAAAAATGAAAAAAGGCTAAATCGTTGTGGGGATGGGGTGAGTTTGAGACTCTTTTTGACCTAATGATAAATGCCATACAGCTGTATAAAAATGTCAAGCTGCTGTTCTGCAGGCCATTTGTAAAGTTTTCTATTAATTGACAACCTTACTTACTAGGGGATATTTCTTTTCCATTTATAAAACTTTATTCAAATGCTGTGTATTTTGACTCTTTGTCTTAGATTTTTTATTTAGTACCCTCATCATCAGATGGTTTTGAAACATAAACACATAAGAGAATTCACCACAATAAACTATTAGTGAAAAAGCTTAAATTAAAAAATCTAATTGTAGAGGATTTATCTGAACATTATTAACAGTAGATCTTATTTAGATCAAAGAAATATGAAGGATATAACCAAGGTTGGGAAGGCACGTTTGAAGTTGAGAGAACAATCTGTTAAGCAGAGTCTGTTTGGTTTGTTTGGGAGAAATGGTTAAGGAATATGGTTAGAGTTGACACTTACACATTTCTGTTCCATTTTAAGAAGTTAAGCTCAATGAATTTAGTTTGGATTAACAAAATAAATATTAATGGTTCATTCATTAATTCAATAACTTTACTGAGTGGCTATTACAGGCCAGGCACCATTCAAAGTACTTGAGATACATTGATAAACAAAACAAACTAAAGTGTAAGCCAAATTAAACTCTTAATCTTCACTTCGATCAATCTTCACTTTTAGATCTTATCTTTGGCATTTGTCACTTTTCCACATACTCTTGTTGAATATTGTGAAGCAACTGCTTGATGATATTTTGGGGAATCTTTAAGTGCTTCTGAATTTAAGTTAATCCCTGACTGGCATGCCCAATATTGAAAAGTGCTTTTTGATTTCCAAGCAAACTGAGGGACTTGGTTTCCGGTAGCAACACAATGAAGCTTATATTTAAAGCTAAATCAATTGGAATATTCTGCCTGATAGTTACTGCCTAAACTGAGATTATCAAGGTTGGAAAAGGCAAAGCAGAAGGGAAAATTGAGTATGAATAGAATTCTTTTGCAGACTATTAAGCAGCTCAAGTCACTGACGATATACACATATAACCAGTTTAAGAAGTACTAAGTTTCAAGTACTCACCTCCACAAATGCAACATAAATGAAGTAGAGACAGCCCATTTTCAGTGCGGTAATTTAAATTGACTTTACTGAAGGCTTCATCAGAGCTGGAAAAAACATGTTACAGATGATCACAAAATTCATCTTTTAGCATATTGTCTTGCATTTGAAAATTATAAATGCAAATCCTGTTACTATCAATTCAGAAATGTATTTTTTCTAAGATTATTTTGCACTTACAGAAAGAATCTTGAACCCTCTATATGAAGAATTAAAATTGAGAGGAAATTCTGTAGTTTTACATTGTAATGATGTCACCAGAAATAACACTATGATTCCAATAGTTGCTCCAGAATCACTGACAGCTACTAGATGTCACAATAGCGAATTTAGTGGCACTTTTTAAAGACAAGTAAAACCAAGGTCAGACATCATCTAGGAACCTGAGAGTCACTGTTAGTAGGGAATACTTACATAATACATATATAAAATTGATTATTATGTAAATCAGGAAATCAGAAATCAGAAAATTGTTGTCAAATATAAAAGGCCAAGAAAAGTCAAATATGGCATGAAATTATAGGGGCCAAGAAAGACCTTCCCCTTTGCCTCTCTGAAGGTTTGCTGAAATCAACTGACAAAAGGGACATTAATAGAAGAAAAGGCATAAAATATATTTGATCATAGTTTTAAAAGGCACAAGAGATACAAGACATAAGAGCCTTCAGAATGAAGACTCAAAGATACAGGAATAACTCTGTAAGTTCTAGTTTCTATGACTTGCCTTGAGGGGAGAGGGATTCTAGTCTCTATGGCTACCCTCTGGGGAAAATGAGGGGCCAGAGACAAGAGGACAGGAGAAGGTCAGAGAGAAAGTTTGGCTTCTAAGGCTGCTTGTAAGGCCTTCATTTTGAGGTGTCATTTTCTAAGCCTCAACAAAAATGATGCTAAAATTATCCCAAGAGTTATACTTCAAAAAGAAAGTTGTATATTCACAGTGAAGTTGGCAATGGTAACAACAGTGCAATAATCATTTTTTGATTGCATATCACATGCCAGATACTGTAGTAAGCGCTTAATCTTACTTATTCCTCACCACAGTGAGAGGTGACAACGTGCTAGCAGCCCTCGCTCGCTCTCGGCACCTCCTCAGGCCACGGTGCCAACTCTGGCTGCACTTGAGGAGCCCTTCAGCCTGCCACTGCACTGTGGGAGCCCCTCTCTGGACTGGCCGAGGCCAGAGCTGGCTCCCTCTGCTTGTGGGGAGGTGTGGAGGGAGTGGAGTGGGCAGGAACTGGGGCTGTGTGCAGTGCTCGCAGGCCAGCGTGAGTTCTGGGTGGGCGTGGGCTTAGTGGGTCCTACACTCTGCGCCGCAGGCTGGTGCCGCCGGCCCCAGGCAGTGAGAGGCTTAGCACCTGGGCCAGCAGCTGCAGAGGGTGCACCAGGTCCCCCAGCACTGCCAGCCCACCCGCGCTGCACTTGAATTCTTGCCAGGCCTCAGCTGCCTCCCCATGGGGCAGGGCTCAGGACCTGCAGCCCGCCATGCCCAAGGCCCCTCCACCCCCCTACCCCCGTGGGCTCCCAGGCAACCTGAGCCACCCCGACGGGCACCACCCTGTGCTCCACGGTGCCCAGTCCCATCCACTGCCCAAGGGCTGAGGAGTGCAGGCACGCAGCGTGGGACTGGCAGGCGGCTCCGCCTGTGGCCCCTGCGTGGGATCTACTAGGCAAAGTCAGCTGGGCTCCTGAGTTGGGTGGGGACTTGGAGAACTTTTATGTCTAGCTGGAGGATTGTAAATGCACCAATCAGCACTCTGTGTCTGGCTTGGGGTTTGTGGATGCACCAATCAGCACTCTGTATCTAGCTAATCTGGTGGGGACTTGGAGAACTTTTAGGTCTAGCTAGAGGATTGTAAATGCACCAATCAGCACTCTGTGTCTAGCTCAGGGATTGTAAATGCACCAATCAGTACCCTGTCAAAACGGACCAATCAGCTCTCTGTAAAACGGACCAATCAGCAGGATGTGGGTGGGGCCAAATAAGGGAATAAAAGCAGGCTGCCCCAGCCAGCATGGCAACTTGCTTGTGTCCCCTTTCATACCGTGGGAGCTTTGTTCTTTCGCTTTTTGCAATAAATCTTGCTGCTTCTCACTCTTTGGGTCCGCACTGCCTTTATGAGCTGTAACACTCATCATGAAGGCCTGCAGCTTCACTCCTGAAGCCAGCAAGACCACAAACCCACTGGGAGGAATGAACAACTCCGGACGGGAGGAACAAACAACTCCAGATGCGCCGCGGTAAGAGCTGTAACACTCACTGCGAAGGTCGGCGGCTTCACTCCTGAAGCCAGCAGACCACAAACCCACCAGAAGGAAGAAACTCGGAACACGTCCAAACATCAGAAGGAACAAACCCCGGACACACCATCTTTAAGAACTGAACACTCACTGCGAGGGTCCGCGGCTTCATTCTTGAAGTCAGTGAGACCAAGAACCCACCAATTCCGGACACAACAGCACAAAGTCATGCATATTGTCACATATATTATTTTACTCATTTTATAATTGAAGAAATTGAAGCTTAAATAGGTTAAATAACTTGCCCAAGTTGGAAAAAAAGAACAAACTACTTAAAAGTCATGATAGGATTTGAATCCTGGTATAACTATAAGAATGAGGCTTTCAAGGGTTACCACACTGATGAAATGATTTTTTCCACTTTGAAAACAGCAAAACATAACAGGTATTGCTATACAATATTGGACATACATATTGAAAAACTGCATTTTCTCAGGTGTTTATTGCTACAGAAGAGCTCCAAAGCTTTTTCTTCTTTCAGTATTTGCCATTAAGTTCATTATGATTAGCTCAGAAGAATGTGCATCCTTCCCTGTTTTGCTTAGGCTGCTGGTTACATAGTTTTTCTCAGGATCACAAGGCCTCTCTCTCCTCCCCCAGTCCAATACTTTGTGTTTTTTTTTCTTGTGGTTTTATAGTGTGTTTCATTTGCTGGACAATAGAAAGACCAGGGAAGAAAAGCCGAAGCAGCTCAGAGCTGAATCATTGTCCATCAACATTCTCAGTTTCCAGTCACAGTTTTCATTCCCTTTTTATTTATGGACACTGATTTCCTACAAACTTTAAGAGAAAAATCCAATCTACCTAGCTTGAAAGGTAGAGTTCAGCTCCGCTGAATACCTCTACTATTTGAAGTCATAACCACAAAGAAGACCTCTGTGACCTGTGATTGCATTTCCAAGTGTGTTCCAAGTACCTAGTTTACTTTCTTCCAAGACATCCATAATGTATTTGGCTTTGAGGGTTTAAAAGCCAGGCTGGGCCAAAGACCACACATTTCTAAGAATCATGTTATTTTGTGAAGTTACTGCCATACCATAAATAGCTCTATCATTTATAAGTAGGCTCATTTTATTATAAGTAGACATTTCAAACAGTGGCATTTTCATCAGAAATGATTTTGATTGCAGTATTTTTTTGAGCTGAGGGAAATTGCTGATAGAAGTGAGTTAAATTCTTAACTATCTTCATGAAATTCTGAACCCCCTTCTTATATTATTAACATTTATAAACACTGGAGTTTATTGTACTTCCACAAAAGGCTTTCCAAAGCAAGTTGAGGTGTGTTTCCCAGTATTAGTAAGCATGTCTATGTGTTTTGCTGCAGGGGAACACAGAAAGCAAGAAGGGTAGGAGGGTAAAAAAAGTTTGGGAATACTGCATTCCCATGGCTGTGAAAATAAACCACAAGGCTTGCCATTTCTAATTAAAGCATTTCACTGAGGTTCTTCAATGACCCTGGATTTAGAGCCTTTCTCTTTTTAGCAGTACCCTGGAGAATAGCACTTTTTCTTTTTCTATTTTAAAATTCCAATAGCTTTTGATGTTCTTAACTGGATGCCTTGATGATAATGTTCTGAATTTATAGTACCTTTCAAGTGTAAGTACTTTACAAGTGATATGAAACTTTGGCTCACTCACCAAAGACTATGCTATCTCTCTAAAGCTGCTAGAGATTTAAATAGGCAGGAGGCAGCTTGAAATTGACCTGTGAAGCCAAGGATATGATCTCATTTCTACTGAAAAATGTCCTGGGAGCACCATGGACCTCAAGAGGTCGAGAATTTTAGCTTTACATTCCTTTTGAAAGGCTACCTGTGGCTCTCAAGGGCCCTCCTGGGGCAATGGTCTTTGTTCAGACAAAGACAAGGATTTCATTAATAGAATCACTCCACTTCTCACCAGGGACTATATCAGAGTACCCTACCAGAGTTTAGACCTTTATCTGTGAAATCTGACCCAGTCAGAGTACAAGAGAACTTTGCTTCAGGCAGAAGTTGTAATACATTGGGATTATATTCTTTTTTCCAATATCTTATCAGATGCTACTTCCCCCCACCTTTCTTTTTGGAAGGATTTTCCTGAATTTCTCTGTAGATATTATGTGAGATGTTGTGTGTGAGTGAAATGAGTTTACTTTCAGATGTCTGTTTTCTATGTATACATAATTTTTATTCATCAAGGTGCTCTGAAAAGTTTAAATTATACATAGAACACAGAACTGCACATGAGATTCTCTTATTTAAACTTGATCTCTCAAACTTTTAATATTACTACATTTTCAACAGTGGAGAGACTCAAAGAATGAAAAATGCAAAGGAGGGTAAAAAGTTAAAGTTGAGATGAAAATCACTTTATTTGAGAGGGTAAACTCAATTGCTTTCTTATTCTGTGATCTAAATTTGATGATCCATTCAATAAGTCTGGCACAACACCTACTAAACACCTACTATACGCCTCACTTCTGCTCTTAAGGCTCACTTCAGGTTGTTTTCAAGAGTCTCCTTGATATAAACTACTCACTAAATCCCGGATCCTTTGAATGCATCAGTCCTGGAAATACACATACTAGATAAAATCCTGAAATTGACTGCTGTGTTCGTCCTGATATCTAATACTCTGATCAGCTTTGCAAAACAAATGAACATGGAATAAACAGAAAATACAAGATGCCAGGGTCCATTGCTTTATTTTTAAAAAAGAAAGGCACTAGATGAATGTTTATTATTTACATAAATAAAATTGAAAGCAAAATTAATGACTCTTTATTCAACAATTGTTCCTCAGCTAACTGAATCTTGAACTAGACTTTACCATCTATAAGTGACTCAGTATAGAGTCGTAAAGAGTTCCTTGCTTTAAACTGAGCCGCTGCTTGTTGCTTTTGTTCTCCTCTTGAATTATATCCTCCTTGAACTCATGCAGCTTCTCTTAATGTCAACAAAATGAATCAACAGAGAATAGACTCCTATAATATTTGGCAGTCAAGTGTGATTTTTAATAGTACAATTTTTAGCTCAACTTTAATAACTGGAATGTACATTTTTAAAATGAGAGTTACTTTGGGGGCTATATTTGAATCCTAATTCTCACTTCCCATTAACTTCTAGTCAAACGTTTCTGTTTTGAAACATGTAATTAAAATATTCAAGATATTTAAGCAATCATTCCTAGGAGAGAAATTCCATTTTCTCTTCTTTTGCCTCTTCTAAAGTAACTGTGTATGTCAAATTCACTGCCAATTGAGCATCACTTATGTATTCTAATACCCTAAGCTCAATTTATTTTTTAATTTCCCCTTACATTTTTCATCACCTGCCATGCCACACTGTAACTTAACATATCCTAATGAGTTCATAGTGCATGCTGGGGCATGAATGAAGTTCCTAATTAAAATAAAGCCACTATTATGAATATATTTCTAATAGTAAATGCTGTTCTTAATCATTAAAAATGATAGTTCTGTACCCAAAGGTTACTTTCTTTCTTGTAGCATAATGAATTCTTTTCCTAGCCTTTACCTTTTACCTAGAAAAGTGTGCAATTTTGTGATCCAATTAAACTTCTTTTTCATGACCTCATCCTTTCAAGAAGATATCTAACATGACCACAAGTGGGAACTTATTAAAATGTAACATTTGAACAGTTGGCCAAAAAGTAACACACTGCTCTCCAAGGTATTCAGACAGGTAGATACATTTTAAAGCTAATTCATTGGTTAAAACGTAGGGGAAAGCCAAGAATGTAGAAAGAAGGTAAGGATTTTTTATGGGTTGTCTAGTTTCCCAAATTGATCATTTAAGTTTCAAATGGCTAGTTGCAACTTCTTGCCTATTCATTGCAGATTCTTCCCTGCCCCATGCCCTCCAAACAATAGAAGCAGACTATATCAATAAGATCTGTTTCTAATATATATCTCCAAGAAATATCCAGAAATATATTTGTTTGATATCTTGCAAATAAAATCTGCAAACTAATACTGTGAAGTATATTCATTTATTCAGCCATTCATACAATAAACAATTAGAGTGACAGATATGATAAAATTGGCATAATTATTGTTATCTTATAAGATTGTTGTGAAGTGTAAATAAGTTAGAGCTTGTAAAGCTTTTATAAATATTAACTGCTATAATAGTTATTTCTATTAAGGCATTGATATTATTTTTACTGTTTTTGTATTGTTTTGCTCTTCAAAACAGGGATAGGAAAGAAGGAATCATGGAGGTACAGGATGGAAAAGAAGAAGAGATGAAGGGTAAGGGGGAGAGAAAATGATAGAAAGATAGCGAGCTACAGATGGAGAAGGAGAGGGAGAACAATAGGGAGAGATAGAGAGAGAGAGGCAGAGAGAGATTGAGGTCAAGTTGCTTCTCAATGATTTCACAAGATATTCCTGTAAAATTATGGTTCTTAACTAGTTTTACCTGGACAAACAAGAAAAGAATTAGAGAAATAGACTGCCTTAGGGCATTATGAATTCTTTGTTTCCTTTTGGATTTGAGGTTTTTGTTGTTGTTGTTGACGATTCTTATTTTTTGTTTTGTCGCTAATTGGCAAAACACACCACCAAACATGCCAAATGATATTTTCATTCTATGTTAATTATAAGATGACATTTCCCCTTCAATATCCTACTTAGTAGTTTGACAGAAAGGGTCTACTCCTCTTAAATAAGATCAGCTTGAAAAGTTTCCAGTGCTATTCATCTTATAATAGCCAAATTTCATAGTTGGCTATAGTGCAATAATTTTAGAAGATATTTTGTTTTAAGGATGAGTATAGTGGAATGCAACAGGCCTCAGATGAACTTTTCATAGAGAAAAGGTACAAAAAGGTGTATCTCAGAAAACATTTTTTTATTTCCTCTATACATTGTGACTATTTAATGGAACAGAGCATTCTTTTGACCACTTTTTTGTACATAATTAAACCTAGTCAATTTTAAAGTGAGGCACTGTAATTACTGACCAAGATGTATCTACTCAATGCCAAAAAAGTTGTTTTGGATTATGTTGATGTCATAGTGTTTAAAAATTACAACTTTTCTGGGTCAGGCGCGGTGGCTCATGCTTGTAATCCCAGCACTTTGGGAGGCCAAGGTGGGCAGATCACGAGGTCAGGAGATCGAGACCATCCTGGCTAACACAGTGAAACCCCGTCTCTACTAAAAATACAAAAAATTAGCCAGGTGTGGTGGTGGGTGCCTGTAGTCCCAGCTACTTGGGAGGCTGAGGCAGGAGAATGGCGTGAATCCAGGAGGCGGAGCTTGCAGTGAGCCTAGATCGCGCCACTGCACTCCAGCCTGGGCGACAGAGCGAGACTCCGTCTGAAAAAAAAAAAAAAGGAAAAGAACTTCATGTCTAAAACACCAAAAGCAATGGCAACAAAAGCCAAAATTGACAAATGGGATCTAATTAAACTAAAGAGCTTCTGCACAGCAAAACAAACTACCATCAGAGTGAACAGACAACCTACAGAATGGGAGAAAATTTTTGCAATCTACTCATCTGACAAAGGGCTAATATCTAGAATCTACAATGAACTCAAACAAATTTACAAGAAAAAAACAACCCCATCAACAAGTGGGCAAAGGATATGAACAGATACTTCTCAAAAGAAGACATTTATGCAGCCAAAAGACACATGAAAAAATGCTCATCATCACTGACCATCAGAGAAATGCAAATCAAAACCACAATGAGATACCATCTCACACCAGTTAGAATGGCAGTCATTAAAAAGTCAGGAAACAACAGGTGCTGGAGAGGATGTGAAGAAATAGGAACACTTTTACACCATTGTTGGGACTGTAAACTAGTTCAACCATTGTGGAAGTCAGTGTGATGATTCCTCAGGGATCTAGAACTAGAAATACCATTTGACTCAGCCATCCCATTACTGGGTATATACCCAAAGGATTATAAAACATGCTGCTATAAAGTCACATGCACATGTATGTTTATTGCAGCACTATTCACAATAGCAAAGACTTGGAACCAAGCACCAACCCAAATGTCCAATAATGATAGACTGGATTAAGAAAATGTGGCACATATACACCATGGAATACTATGCAGCCATAAAAAATGATGACTTCATGTCCTTTGTAGGGACATGGTTGAAGCTGGAAACCATCATTCTCAGCAAACTATTGCAAGGACAAAAAACCAAACACCGCATGTTCTCACTCATAGGTGGGAATTGAGTACATGGACACAGGAAGGGGAACATCACACATGGGGGCCTGTTGTGGGGTGTGGGGAGGGGGTGGGATAGCATTAGGAGATATACCTAATGTTAAATGATGAGTTAATGGGTGCAGCACACCAACATGGCACATGTATACATATGTAACTAACCTGCACGTTGTGCACATGTACCCTAAAACTTAAAGTATAATAAAAAAAAAAAGAAAAAGAAAAAGAAAAATTATAACTTTTCTGGAGTATTCTCATGGTTTTAAATTTCATATTATAGATTAAGCAGATACAAATTTGGCTTGACAATGAAGTTAGCAAAACATAGTCTTAAATTTTATTATGATAAAAACTATTGAAACAAAATAATTTAATTGAAAACAATTGAAGTCACATGTGGAGAGCCATCACTTCCATAGTTTTTTCAAAAAGGTTGTATAATATTCATAACCAAGATTATGCATATGATACATTTTGAAATCAAATATAGATGGATGCAATCCTAGGTAAATCATACAAATTGTTTAATCTAGTTCAAGCCAGTTTAATTTGATTAGCCTCATTTTCTCCAGGTATAACATGGCAATTGCAACACTTACTTCAGAGGGTTGTTAACATAAACAATAATGATTAAGTGTTAACTAACATTTTTGAGGGTTTGCCATGTGCCAGACACTGTGCTAAAGCACTTTACATATACACCATTAGGATTATATAAGCTGATGCATAAAAAGATACGTAGAAGCATTTCTGGCATATGGTAAGCCCTAAGTTATTAGTTTGTTTTACAAATACGTACAAATATAAATAAGGCTAAATAAGAAAAAAAGCTGCCTTTAATGAACACATATACTAGTGGGGAGATAGACCTATAAATGGATAAAAACAACACCATGTAGTAAGTGCTGTTATGTTGATAAAGATTAGAGGCAGCACAGAGGAGGATATAGTCAGACAATGGTACTCTAAGGTGCCCTTTCTGTCTTTCTTTCTCCTCCTGCCTTCTCTTTTTCTTCATTTCTTCCTGTCACCAATCCATTACCTAAACAAATGTCCAAAGTTACGAGTGAATGCAACTTTATAGCAGAAGATGAAAGAACATTCCATTTCCATTTCCCCTCTTTCCCACATCAAGCTCCCATTCCAAAGCTGCTATAAATTGGCATAAGCAGGATAACTATTTAGCTCTTTCTGTCTTACATTTAGCACTATATTGCTGTTTATTATGTTGTGGGTAAAAGCTATGCCAGGAAGATTGTGTATTCGAGCTGATAGAGCAATGGTGTATTATGTGGTGAAAAATCTCTTATAATGAATGAAACTAGCATCTACCGGGAATGCCATAAAGAAATTGGTTAGCAAATGAAAAACTGTTTACATCAGTGATCCTTTACGTTTGATGCTAGTTTAAATGTTCCTTTTTGGGCATTGTATACAGTCTCCTTGCTATCTAAATGTTTAGAGAAAGGCTGATGTCAGGCAACATAACATAATTGTTTATCACAGGAATGCTCTTTATAAGACAAATGAATAAGGGTGAGTAATGAGATTCTAACATTTATTTAGCACCTATAATGCTCTAGATACTCATTTAAATGTCATTTCATAAAGTGTTAGGTTTGATCTTCCCAACTACCTTTAAAATTTTGTGAATGAGTGAGTAAGACAATTTACATTCTCAGCACACTATTCTTTTCTTTCTTTCATCCATCATTTTATTCCAAAGAAAAGAAAATCCTTAGAACTCTGCCCTGGAAGCAATTCACTTTTTTCTCCCAGATTATGCTCTCTACCTTGACGAAATCAGACAAAAGCAGATTATTCTGTTTTTGCTTGCTTGTTTTTGGTTCTCTTGACTCTCTTTAGACCACATCAGTTGCTTACTTTCTGTTCCCATATTCCTCATCCCTTCACTAATATCACCTCAGGCAAAGAGTTCTCAGTGCAATTTGGATATCTTTCTAGAAGTATAGTTTTCAAACTTTAGAAGTATCATTTTTATTATGCATAGTTTTATCTGGGGAGCTTGTTAAACATTCAGGTTATTGGAAGACATCTCCAGAGATTCTGATTCACATGATAAAGGGTGGAGTCATGGAATCGAAAATTTTAGCAAGTACTACAGTCTCCATCTCCATTAACATAAGAGGCCCCTAGTTGTTGCAGAAACATCATTCTAGACTGGATAATCCTCTCCTCAGCTTCCTTATCATCACATTCTGTAGCTTCTTTAATGTCATCAGCACCAGGCTATTGGTCTTTCTCTCCAAAAATGTCTCACCATTATCCTCAGTAAATTTGATAGCCATTTTGATTAGCCTTCTAATACTCTAGTCTCAAAATTCTTCAAATCCCTTTCAATCCAAATCATTAAAAGCTATATTTCAGATTTCGGCATCTTCCTAAATTGTGCTAATACTTTACATTTTTAATTTTGAAATCATCCTCTTCATAAAAACTTTCACTCTTTCTAACTTTTAATAAGCTATTTGTTACTCTCACTTTATGATAAGTCTTCTATCCTTCAAACTGTCCTTATTTATCCAATCAATCATGACAATAGAAATTTCCAACTACTCAATGCTTACTATGTGTTGGGCCCTGTACTTAGTATTTAATTTACCTCATTTTGAAAATATCCTGTTAGGTGATTATTATTCACCTCATTTTATAGATGAAAATGAGGATTAAGGAGATTAAAAAACATATCCATGGATATACAGCTTATAAATAGAAGAAGCTGTATTTAAAACCATGTTTGTATGATTCCAAAATTCTTACATTGATTCACATAGCTTTCTTACTCAAGTCAGATAATATGGTGAAGACATTATTTTTTCTCACTTTTCCTAAACTTTCTATGGTACTCATTCATTCTTGCCTACACACCTTTACTTAACTATGCTTTTTATCTACAATGATTCCAAAAATCAATGAATAAATCAGGACCTAAATCTTGTTTTTGTAAGCAGGGTATGGTAGGAAGAGCGCTATCTACGGAGTCAGGCAGACCTTGACACAAATCACATTCCAGAATTTACTGACCATGTGACTTGACAACTCCTACTGCCTTGTCTCTAATCCTTAGTTTATCATCCACCAGAGTTAATATTATTTGGCACACATGAAATGACAACAATCTACATATGACTATAGATTAAATAATGTCTTGTATTTGATGTATGCAGAACAACACTTGAATACGAGCTGGCACTCAACAAATTCTGGACTGTAAGCTCCCTGACACAGATTCCTGCATCTCACCCCCAATGCTAATCAGAAAAAAGAAGGTCACATTTGTTGCATTTAGTAGAAACACAAGAAAAGTCCATTATAGCAGTTGTCAAAACAGCTTGTAGTTGTCGATGTGGTATGAGAAAGAACCTACATTTTAAATCCATTGTTAATCCTAATATTCAGGTTTGGATACATCTAGTTTAAGCTAGCCTTGACCTATGTGCTCAATACTTTCTAAATTAAAAAATAATACTAAATAACTGAGGCTTTGACCTTTAAAAGTTGAGGAAAATCTCTTCAATGTAATCATTTTTCATTTAGCATATTTATTTAAGTCAATAAGAGCTAGATGTTTATGATTAAGTTCTATATTCATACTTTTCCAACAAAACAAATACATATTTATAATTCTACTATACTAACATGCCAGTTATATTTCTACAGGAATTTCAAATGTAGTTCCATATCTCAACATGTGATACTACTTGCAAAAGTCAGATCAGTGGTATCTCATCACAAGTGTCAGTGTTGAGTTCATCATCCTGGGCCAAACTATAGAGAGAATCAACTATTTTTTGAACCATAAGTTGAATACTTGTGAAAGCCTTGTTACATCCATTGACGAATTTCATATAAACTATATTATACATGGATGATTTTATTTGCCAGTTATGTGATATTTATATGTTTACTATATCTAAAATTTTGTTTTAAAGATGTGTCATTTGGTCATTGCTTTACACTTGTTTTCTAAGTAAAATAGAGGGAGTTCTTTGCCATGAGTGCATTACATAACACAGCTATAAATGAACATGGCTAATTGGCCTATATGGAACTTTTCCTTAGTCAGGCAGGTAACTTTCTTGACCCTCTAATGGGCATCTAGTTTCTCAATGTCAGATTCAATTTAACCAGAAGGCTTTTTGTGTATATAAGGGTCTTGCTCCTCTTTTCTGAACATTTTGTGTCTTCCAAGGTTGTGACACTTAGATTATTTTTCTCTTGTTATCATGCAACAAAATCTACTGAAATCCTGAAGGCAATATTATATGTTGTTATATGATTGTTCAGGGGCAGAATGATACTCAGTTCCATTAAGGGACAGCCTTTCAATGACAAGAGACCAGAGGGTTTGTTAAAACTGGACTTACCGTCATAGTTCAAAGAGAACAATGTGGCCAATATGCGACCACTATGTGGGAAGAAAAATCTTGCTTTTCATTGCCGGCATGGTTTACAAGAATGATCTAATTCCTGAGAAGATTACTGAGATCAACAATAGCTTGCATTCAAAGGCTAGCCTTTAGGTTTTTATTTTTAAACTTTAATGATGGCAGATTACAATTTATATTTTAAGGAGGTGAGATGTTATGTTTGCATTTTGAGAGCTATATGAGTGGTCAAAGAGAAATATCTGACATCCTAAGGCTTAGAACATGACTGCTTATGTCTGAGGTTCTACGGGTTTAAAAAATATACAGATACTTTAAAAAATAAGGTGAATACTGAAGACACTTATACAAAGAAATAATGACTCTTACAACTTTACCCAAATATATTCCTTAGTTCTGTCAGTTCTTTTTCCTTGATCTGCAGGTCATCTTCTAATCTTTCTATTGTGATAACATATGATTCACTGACTTTTTTCTTCCATTCATCTAGTAAAGAAGAACAAATGAGATTGATTTATAGTTGTGTTTTGCAAAATGTAGACACAGATCATAACATACAAGTAATCAAAACTGTTTTTTATTCTAGATTCTACAATACTTAATTTAAATTACTGATTGTGAGTTTAAAATGCAGATGTTTATATTTAAAATGCAATCATATTGAATTGTAGTAATTAAGAACCCATTCGATATTGGATAATATATTTACATAGAAAAATATATTTGACTTATTTCATTTGATTTTATTGCATTTTAATTATAGCAATCTCTAGTTGCAAGACGGTTTTTAGTTTTTAAATACTAGATACTTAAGATATAATTCTAAAATCCCTACATTCAGCAATATTCCAAATTTTTTTCTGTAACATTATACCAAGGAACTAAAATAATATTTTTGTAAGAAATTTCTTGTTTCCTATAAAGATCTTCAGAAAAAAATAATTTGAGTTCAGATAGTTTTTCAAAGACTTTCACATAACATGCTGCCTTATCTTCCGTATACAAATTAACACATATTCCAATGAGTTGTTAGTTATCAGTAACTATAATTGAACCATATTACATTTAAGGAAATAAGAATAATTAGAATAATTACCAGTACAAGTTTGGGTTGGTCTAGATTTATAATTTCCCATTTATTATAAGTTTCTTCCTTTCTCCAGGGCAGTTCTTCAAGTTATAAGATTCCAAGTTCAAGTGCAGTGACAGTCCAGTTGAAAAATACTTTGATAGTCTGGCTAAAAATAAGCCCAACTGCCAAATGGAATGTCATGCAACAATGATAAAGAACAAAATCGTGTGTGCTTTCGAGGGTGAAATCATAAAGGGAACTAATCAGTCTGTTTAAAAGAACTGTATCAAAAATAAATAGCAAATGTTTCAATAGGATTATTTGCTTCCATCAATTATCTACCCATACATACTTTCATGGACCATTTATTTAACAGATAAATCTAGAAAATGATTCAGTTACATCTGAAGTTCACAAAAGAGCTGTTAAAACTACCTAGACCTTCTTTCAAGATCATTTTCTCCTAAGCCAAAATAATGGTAGTTGGTAAAGAGTGGTAATAGCATGTGTCTACATAAATAAATAAATAATAAAAATTCATTACCTCTAGCATATAACTAATAGAAATGAATGTAGGTTTGGCCTGTATAGGAGCTACATAATTATGTTTGTATGAAGAAATTCTCAACATAGACCAAGATTTATACTATTGTGGATTATTCCGACCATAAGAATCATAGATGAGAATCTAAAACATTAAGTTCTACAAATAGCAATTCATAAAATAATAAATGACAAGAACAGTAAGATTAAGAATAAGAAAATTGAGCATTTGCTATGTGTCAGACCCTAGTTTACGTGCTTTACATATATCTCATTATTTAATCTCATACATACAGTGCTGCTAGGTAGATATTATTCACAAATTATGGATGAGAAAACACAAAGTTACTAGTAAGTTGGAAGTCTGGAATCAATTCTGACCATGTGACTCTAATATCCAAGCTAGATATTATTGATTTGTCTTCCAGAATTTCTCTTTCATGCACCTTCCATTTACTTTATTAGGACATATCTCTTTGTATGCATATTGTATGCCTATTTCTACTGATATAAAGAACCCAGTCTATGATGGAGAATAAATGGGAAACCCAGAAAGAAAACATTAAATTTTTCACTATATATTTATTTCAGATAATCTTCTTATACCTAGAAAGTATAAATTTTAATCTTCAGATTCACATCCAGAGGATATAGCTTTAACTTAACAGATACGGATTTCATATTTCCTATAGTTAAATGTTCAAACAACTCTCTTTTTGAATCAATGCTTAGACAAAGTTAGGATTCACCACATATTTTTGCTCAGCAAAAGTAATAGAAGTTTCAGAGGTAAGGCTTCCAGACTGATGAGATATTGTTGGCGCATCAGGTGTCTGGCTTCATAGACACTTTTTGTCCTCATCTGGACATATTCTCCTTTTCCCTTCTTATCAGTACATGCCTACCACAGCTGTTGATACTTGCTATACTGCAGTGGCATCTGGTTACCTTGGTCCATACACTCTACATTCTCCTTGTTTGAAAACCAGACATCTTCAGTTCCACCAGCTTTCTCTAAGCACTTCTGTGACCCCCATTTTCTCAGTTTGGAAAGTCTTTGTTTTGTCCAGGGACCTTCCTGCTTAATCTCTTCTTCCTTATCTTGAAGACCATACTGGATAGCTTTCTTTAAAAGACTTGCAATCTCCCAGGGCTACACTTTAGGAAATAATGCACCAGCTCTTTCTCCTCTCAGAGTTTCTTAAAATAATCATGGTTTCTATACTCTGAATCCAGAAGGACAAAGATGGGAGCCTTCTAGAGGACAACTAAATATATTTTTCTTGATCTCTTTTCTTATTTCTAATATCTCGGATCTTCCATCCATGTGTGTGTGTGTACATGTATGTTTTCCACATATGGAGGAAAAATTAGCTCTTACATCATCTTCCACTGTGTTTCTAATTTCCTGCTTGGGACACAAGTCTGATGTACTGCTTTTTAGAATTTTTCCTTTTGATTTTCAAGAATACTTTTATTCTCTTAAAAAGCCTAGGTTTTACAAATGAAAGCTTTGGCTTTCAAAGGTGTGATTTCTGCGATGAGTTTGAAAATCCAATCAGCAACTCAGTTGAATTCTCCCACATTCTAATGCAATACATTTTGCTGGAAATAAAATGAAACGATAGCAATATAAGAAATGCAGAAAATTACTCAAAATATTACCCAAAATATTAACCATTATTGAACTATAACAGTTTCCTGGTTTGAAAGAAACAATATTTATCTCTAAGCCCTTCTTAAGAATGTGGATCTAGGTAATGGTTTGAGGTACTAGAGTAATTTTTTCTGGGTACCTTCAGCCTGATGAAGAAATGCTGGAAATGTAAATGGTCCAGGATAATATCCTTGCATTCCTTTTCCAAAGAATGTTGGAAAGAAACAACGTAGAATCAAAAAATATTTTCCCTAATACTCAGTACATTTCTGTAAAAAGTACTTCTTTCTAATAAAGAGTTGGCCACATACTCTAAGTTGAATCCTACTTTCCCCAGTCCTGAGACGTCCAAAAATGGAGAAAGCATGTTATATCATACATTATCAAAAACACAACTTGATTACAAAAGTAGTCTGCTTTCAAAGTTTAGTGAGGGTAGGCAACATGAGGAGCTTTGTTTAAAAAAATAGAAACCTGGGCTCCATCCCCAGAAATTCTGATTCAGTACATCAAGAGTAGAGCCCAGGAATCTGAACTTTAACAAGTAACTCTGATGATTCTAATGTAGACGCTACTCGGAGCATCATTTAAGAAGCACTATTTTAAGGTTGCTTAAAGTGAGATGCTACTTAACAGAAATTTTTTTACCTTTGAATTTCATGCAAGAGAAAAGAGATAAGTAGAATAAAAACAAAAGAAAGATTACTTCAGATTATCAAAGAGTTCTATCCTGTGGTAATTCCTGGGGCAATACATGATTTGGCTATGCAAGTATAGTCTCGTATTTTAAAAGTGATTCACAAAAATTGAACCAACCAAGATACTCCTTCATAAGTGAATGGAGAAACAAACTGTGGTATATCCAGAATATGGAAGATTATTCAGCAATGAAAAGAAAGGAGCCATGAAAATTCATGGAAGAACTTTAAATGTATATCACTAAGTGAAATAAGCCAGTCTGATAAGGCTACATCCTGTGTGATTTCAACTATATGACATTTTGGAAAAGGCAAAACTATACAAACCATAAAAAGATCAGTGGTTACAGGGGTAGAGGAGAGAGAGGAAGAAATGAGTAGGTGAAGCACAGGAAATCTTTAGAGTAGAGAAATATTCTGTATGATACTCTAATGGTGGATACATGACATTATCCATTTGGCAAAAATCATAGAACTACACAACACTAACGTAAACTATGGACTTTAGTTAAAAATCATGTATCAATATTGGTTCATTAATGTTAACAAATATACTATATAAGATGTTAATAAGAAAAATTGTGTATGTGTAGGGGGAGTATATAGTAACTCTGTACTTTCTGATCCATGTTTTTTGTAAACTGAAAACAATTCTAACAAAATATTAATTTAAAAAATTATGGAAAAATATAAAACAAATGATGCAAAAAATAATAATTCCTTAAAAAGAGCATTTGAAGTACTCAAGGAAATTTAATAATTTATAAAGAAAAGCCAACTCAAATACATGATTAATAGTAAGGTTTCTTTCTTTTATGCTTGCTCGTTTCTTCATTAGAAAATGTCAGAACACATTTATGAAATATTATTTCTTCAACTACTTTGTTTCAACTAAGTTTGATATTCTACTGAATTGCCTAAATCTAGTTTTAATGCCTCTGTCTTTTCAACTGATTTCTCAGACCACTTCTGCATACAAATAGTTATATTCTAATACTCCTTCAATAAACCCACTTATGTTCTTTCTGCATTATTTTATTTGGGGTTTATATGATTTATTTATCCCAATCTACACTTACGCATCTGCTATTTATATTTATTTTATACTGATTTCTTTATAAAGATTTAAAAGGATGCTTTCAAAATGAAAAACGTAAAAATTGACCTTGACACTTCTACCTTTATGGTTCCAACAGAGAAATGATAAAAGAAAATGTATCCCATGAAATCAAACTAATGCACTTGGAACAATTATTATCACATTTAGAAGTTGAATTAATTTATACTTTGATAATTTCTTCATTGTATATTAGTCCTTATTAATATATTTCCATGTTTTGGGGAAGCGTAGAGTTTCAATGCGTTGCATCTGGTTGACAAATTAATCATTGCTTTAAACATAAGAAGCTGGAATTACTAGTTAGTTTATATTTAGGTTTTTTCCCTTTATTTTTAATAAAGATTAAATAATTTGTGTTGAAATAAAATTATTTTAAAAATAAATTGACCATTGCCTAAGATGCATACAACTATTCAAGTGCACACAATTATTTGATTAATTTTCTTTTAAATAATGTGTTTCTGCATTTAAACAAGCATAATTTGTAAGAGTCTTATTTATCAAACAATTTTCTTTCTTTTTCACTAGAATATCTAAGTTTTTAGTATGTTGGATGATGTATAAATCACCATCATCAGTCTGAACATGTTGAGGTAATATTCAGATTAATCCTCAAAAATGAGTAAGACTTGAGAATACATTATAATGAATATACATTTATAATATGAAGAAAACAATGTCACAGTAATTTAAGTATGTGTTCTCAGTATCTTTAACTGCCAGAGTATATTTTAAAAAGGAATAAACAATATTGCTATTTCTGTGTCCAATAAAGTATAACAGCAAATGCAAAGATCATAGTTTTTCCTGTGACTTCCTTTGTTGGTGGGTAAACATGAAATAAAGTTGATTAAATAATCTAGATTAAATAGAGGTAAGAGTCACATTTCTGTAACTGGCTAAAATTTCTTTTTCAAATTTATATGACTTCTTTGAATTGTCAATCTAGCTCAATTTACGAACTGATCAGTCCATTTATCCATTCAACAAATACGTATTGTACCAAGAAATCCACAGAGCTCATGGGGCCAGAGATGCATGAGTAAACAGGTAACCGCAATGCAGTATTTGTCCTATGATGAGATATACATGATTGGCATGAGAAAGTCCATCTATTAAAGGCTAAATTTCAATCAGAAAAAGTTTCTTTGAGGAATTAAAATAATCAGAATAATCTAAACTTCATGACTCAGGCCACTTCCGTTCCTTCTTAATTCTTTCTTCACCCCTCCTAAGAGTTAATTAACCAGCTTAAAAATGATATTGTGTGATAATTATAGTTCAATTAATAACTAATTATTGTTTTGGACAAATAACATTTTAAAAAATGTTATTTAGAATCTAATGTAATCAACTTTATGTTTGTTTGTTTTAAAAATTAGAGGTTTCTCTAATTAGAGGTTTCTAAATCGTTTAATAAACAAACATAAAAAATTGGGGGGAGGGAAACCAAAATAATAGTTCTACTTATTTGAGAGTTTTCTTTTCTTTTCTCAATTTTTCTTTTCTTTTTTTTAATTTTTCAATTTTAATTTGTGTGGGTATATAGCAGATATATATATATTTAAGGGCCACATGAGATATATTGATAGAGACATACAGTGCGTAATAATCACATCAGGGCAAATAGGGTATCCATCCCATCAAGCATTTATCTGTTTTGTTGCAAACAATCAAATTAGAAACTTTTAGTTATTTTCAAATGTATAATTAAATTATTTTTGACTGTAGTCACCCTGTTGTGCTAACAAACACTAGGTCTTATTCGTTCTTTTGAACTATTTTTTGTACCCCTTAACCATCCCCAACCCCACCACCTGCTACCCTTCCCAGCTTCTGGTAGCCACTCTTGTATTCTCTATCTCCTTGAGTTCAATTGCTTTTATTTTTAGCTCCCATAAATAAATGAGAACATGCAAAATTTGTCTTTCTGTGTGTGGCTTATTTCACTTCACATAATGATTTCCAATACCATCTATGTTGTTGCAAATTACAGTATCTCATTCTTTTTTATGGCTGAGTAGTACTCCATTGCATTTATGTACCACATTTTCTTTATCCATTCATCTATTGATGGACACTTAGGTTGCTTTCAAATCTTAGCTATCGTGAACAATGATGCCACAAACATAGGAGTGAAGTTATCTCTTTGATACACTGATTTCTTTTCTTTTGTATATGTAATTCAGCAGTGGGATTGCTGGATTATATGATAGCTCAATCTTTAGTTTTTTGAGGAATCTACAAGCTGTTCTCCATAGTGGTTGTATTCATTTTCATTCATACTAACAGTGTACAAGAATTCCCTTTTCTGCACATTCTTGCCAGCATTTGTTATTGCCTTTTTGATATAAGCCATTTTAACTGAGGTGAGAAGATATCTCATTGTAGTATTGATTTGCATTTTCCTGATTATAAATGATGTTGAGCACCTTTTCATATGCCTGTTTGTCATTTGTATGTCTTCTTCTGAGAAATATCTTTTCAAATATTTTGCACATTTTAAAATAAGATTATTAGATGTTTTTCCTGTAAACTTGTCTGAGCTCTTTATAAAATTCTGGATATTAATGAATCCCTATCAGACGGGTAGTTTGCAAATATTTTCACCCGTTTCGTGTGTTGTCTTCACATTGTTGATTGTTTCTTTTCTATGCAGCAACTCTTTAACTTGATGTGATCCCATCTGTCCATTTCTGCTTTGGTTGCCTGTGCTTATGGGATACTACTTGAGAAATCTTTGCCCAGTTCAATGTCCTGGAGAGTTTCCCCAATGTTTTCTTTTAGTAGTGTCATACTTTGAGGTCTTGTAGTTAAATCTTTAATCCATTTGGATGTAATTTTTCTATATGGCAAGAGATAGAGGTCTAGTTTCTTTCTTCTGCATATAGATACCGAGTTTTCCCAGCACCATTTATTGAAGACACTGTCCTTTTCCCAATGTATGTGCTTGGCATCCTTGTCAAAAATGAGTTCATTGTAGATGTATGAATTTACCTCTGGGTTGTCTATTCTGTTCCATTCATCTATGTGTCTGTTTTTATGCCAGTATCATGCCATTTTGGATGCTGTAGCTCTGTAGAATAATTTAAAGTCAAGTAGTGTGATTTCTCCAGTTTTGTTCTTTTTGCGTAGGATAGCTTTGGCTACTCTGGGTCTTTTGTGGTTCCATATAAAATTTTTTTTTCTATTTCACTGAATAATGTCATTGGTATTTTGATAGGGATTGCATTGAGTCTGTAGATTGCTTTGGGTAGTATGAACATTTCAACAATATTAATTTTTCCAATTCACAAACATGGACAATTTTTTCATTTTTGTGTGTCTTCAATTTCCTTCATCAATGTTTTTTAGTTTTTATTGTAGAGGTCTTTCAATTTTTTGGTTAATTCCTAGATATTTAATTTTATTTGTAGCTACTATAAGAGGGATTAATTTCTTGATTTCTTTTTCAGATTGTTTGCTGTTGGCATAGAGAAATGCTACTGATTTTTGTGTATGTTCTTTTTGTATCCTGCAACTTTACTAAATTTATCAATTCAAGTCGTTTTCTTGTGGAGTCTTTAGGTTTTTCCAAATATAAGATCATATCATGTGTAAATAAGGATAATTTGACTTGCTTCTTTTCAATTTCGAAGTCCTTTTTTCCCTCTTCTCTGATTGCTCTAGCTAGGAGTTCCAGTGCTATGTTGAATAACAGTGGTGAAAAACGGGCATCCTTGTGTTCCAGATCTTAGAGGAAAGCCTATCATTTACAATGATACTAGCTATGGATTTGTCATAGATGGATTTTATTGTGTTTAAGTATGTTTCTTCCATATCAAGTTTTATGATTTTTATCATGAAAAGATGTTGAATTTTAGCAAATGGTTTTTCAGCACCAATTGAAATGTCCATGTGATTTTCGTACTTAATTTGGTTGATACAATGTAGTACATTAATTGATTTGCATATGTTGAACCATTCTTGCATCCCTAAGATAAATCCCACTTGGTCATGATGGTGACCTTTTCAATGTGTTGTTGAATTTGGATTGCTCGTATTTTATTGAAGGTTTTTGCATCAATATTCATCAGTGATACTGGCATATAGTTTTCATTTTTTGACAGGTCTTTGGTTTTAGTATCAGGGTACTACTAGCCTCATGGAATAAGTTTGGAAGTATTCCTTCCTTTTCCATTATTCCAAACAGTTAGAGTAGGATTGGTATTATTTCTTTTTTAAAATGTTTGGTAGAATTAAGCAATGAAACCATTGAGTCCAGGCTTTTCTTTGCTGGGAGGTGCTTTTTATTATTGCTTTGGTCTCTTTACTTGTTATTCGTCTGTTTAGGTTTTGGATTTCCTCATGGTTAAATTTTGGTAGGTTGTATGTGTCTTGAAATTGATTCACTTCTTCTATATTTTCCAATTTATTGGCATATAGTTGCTCATAGTAGCCAATAATGATCCTCTGAATTTCTGTGGCAACAGTTGTATTGTTTCCTTTTTCATTTTTTATTTAGATCATTTCTCTTTTTTTCTTAGCCTGGCTAAAGGTTTGTACATTTTGTTTATCTTTTCAAGAAAAACCCTTTTTGTTTCATTGACATTTTGTTTTATTTCAAATTCATTTTTCTTGCTCTAGTCTTTATTATTTCTTTTCTATTAATTTTGGGTTTGGCTTGGTTTTGCTTCTCTAGTTCTTTAAGGTGTATCATTAGGCTGTGTATTTGAAGTTTTTCTACTTTTCTGATGTAGGCACTTATCGCTATAAACTTCCTTCTTGTTCTGCTTTCGCTGTATCCCAAAGATTTTGGTATATTTTGTTTCCACTAACATTTGTTTCAAGAAATATTTCAATTTCCTTCTTAATTTCTACATTGACCCACTGAATATTCAGGAGCATATTGTTTAATTTCCTTGTGTTTGTACAGTTTCCAGAATTTCTCATGTTGATTTCTAGTTTTATTCCATTGTGGCCAGAGAAGATCCCTGATATTATTTCAATTTTTGTGAATGTTTCAAGACATGTTTTGTAACCTAACATATGATCTGTCCTTGAGAATGACCCAAGTGCTGAGGGAAAAAATGTGTATTCCAAAGCCATTTGACGAAATGTTCTGTAAATATCTATTTCGTCTATTTGGTGCATAGTGCAGATAAAGTCCAATGTTTCTTTGTTGATTTCCTGTCTAGACGATCTATCTAGTGCTGAAAAGTCGGGTGTTGAAGTCTCCAGCTATTATTGTATTAGGGCCTATCTCTCTCTTTACTTCTAACAAAGTTTGTTTTATATACCTGAGCGCTCCAGTGTTGGGTGCATATATATTTAGAATTGTTATATCCTCTTGCTGAATTGACCCCTATACCATTATGTAATGACTTCTTTGACTCTTTTTTTAGCTTTTGTATTTAAATCTATTTTTTCTGATATAAGTATAGCTACTCATGCTCTTTTTTGGTTTCCATTGGCATAGAATATCTTTTTTCATCCCTTTATTTTCAGCCTATATGTATCTTTATAGACAAAGTATGTTTCTTGTAGGCAACAGATTATTGAGTCTTTTTTTCCATCCATTCAGCCAGTCTATGTCTTTTAATTTGAAAGTTTATCCCATTTACATTCAATATTATTATTGATAAATAGGGACTTAGTTCCTGCTATTTTTAAATTTATTTTCTAGTTGTTCTGTGATTTTCTCTTCCTATCTTCCTTCCTGCCTCCCTTTCACTGAAGGTGATTTTCTTTGGTGGTATGATTTGTTTTCTTGCTTTTTATTTTTTGTTTATCTGCCACATGTTTTTTGATGTGAGGTTACCATGAGGCTTGCAAATACTATCTTATAACCCATTATTTTAAGCTGATAACAACTTAACACTCTTTGCATAAACAAATAAGCATAGAGAAAACAAATAAAAACTCTACACCTTAACTTGTGCCCCCACTTTTAATTTTTTGTTGTTTCCATTTATATCTTAATGTACTATCTATGTCTTAAAAATTTGTTGTTGTAGTTATTTTTGATTGGCTCATCTTTTAGTCTTTCTACTTGAGTGGTTTACATACCACAGTTAGAGTGTTATAATATTCTGTGTTTTTACTTACTATTACCAGTGAGTTTTGTACTTTCAGATGATTTCTTACTGCTCGTTAACTCCCTTTTATTTTGGATTGAAGTACTTCCTTTAGCAGTTATTATAGGACAGGTCTGGTGTTGATGAAATTCCTCAGCCTTAGTGTGTCTGAGAAAGTATTTCTCCTTCAAGTTTGAAGAATATTTTCACCAGATATACTATGCTAAGGTAACAGTTTTTTTTTTTTCTTCAGAACTTTAAATATATTATGCCACTCTCTCCTGACCTGTAAGGTTTCCACTGAAAAGTCTTCAGCCAATGTACTGGAGCTCCATTTTATGTTATTTGTTTCCTTTCTCTTGCTGCTTTTAGGATTTTTTTCTTTATCCTTGACTTTGGGTGTTTGATTGTTAAATGCCTTGAGGTAGTCTTCTTTGGGTTAAATCTGCTTGGTGTTCTATAGACTTCTTGTATTTGGACATTGATGTGTTTCTCTAGATTTGGGAAGTTCTCTGTTATGATCCCTTTGGATAAAGCTTTTATCACTATCTAGCTCCTTCTCTACCTCCTCTTTAAGGCCATTAACTCCGAGATTTTTCCTTTTGAGGCTATTTTCTAGATCATGTAGGCATGCTTCATTCTTTTTTATTCTTTTGTCTCCTCTGTGTATTTTCAAATAGCCTGTCTTCAAGCTCATTAGTTCTTTTTTCTGTTTGACCAGTTCTGCTATTAAGACTCTCATGCATTCTTCAATATATGCCAATTGCATTTCTAAACTCCATAATTTCTGCTTGAGTTTTAAAAAATTATTTCAATCTCTTTGTTAAATTTCTCTGAATGAATTCTGAGTTCTCTGTGTTATCTTGAATTTCTTTGAGTTTCCTCAAAACAGCTACTTTAAATTCTCTGAAAAATTAAATATCTCTGTCTCTGCAGGATTGGTCACTCGTGTCTTATTTAGTCCATTTGGCAACATCATGTTTTCCCGAAAAGCCTTGATGTTTGTGGATATTCATCTTTGGGCATTGAAGAGTAAGGTGTTTATTGTAATCTTTGCTGTCTGGGCTTGTTCATATTTGTTCTTCTTGGGAAGACTTTCCAGGTATTCCAAAGTACTTGGGTGTTGTTGTCTAAGCCACATCTGTATTCAGGGGCACCTCAAGCCTATTAATGCTATAACTGTTGCAGATTTGTGGAGGTATTACCTTGATAGTCTTGGATAAGATCTGGAAGAATTCTCTGAATTTTTAGGCAGAGACTCTTGTTCTCTTCCCTTACTTTCTCACAAACTAACAAAATCTTTCTCTCTGTCCTGAGCTGTCTGAAACTGGAAGTGGGATGACACAAGCACCCCTGTGGCCACCACCACTGGGGCTTCACACTGGGTCTCACTCAAGAGCCACTATAACCTCTACCTGGCTACCGCCTATGTTCACTCAAGGCTCTGGGCTCTATAATCAGCAGGAGGAGGGGAAAGCCAATCAGGTTTGTGTCCTACTTTTCAGGATGGCAAGATTATCCAGGTCCTGTGCAGGTCCAGAGGTGCCATCTTGGAGCCAGGTACTAAAGTCAAAACCTTGGAAGTCTACCTGGTGTTTTATTGCACTTTGGCTGAGCTGGAACCCAAACAATGAGACACAGTCTTTTCCACTCTTCCCTCCCCTTTCCATAGGCAGAGGAACGTCACACAGTGACTACCACCATCACTGGCCCATGAGGAGTACAGTCAGACTACTGCCAATGTTCCTTTAAGACCCAAGGGCTGTTAAGTCAGCTTGTGGTGAATGCCACCTGGCCCGGGACTCAACTTTCAGGGCAATGGTCTCACCTCTAGCCCAGGGCAGGTCTCAAAACGCTGTCCAAGAGCCAAGGCCTGGAATTAGGGACCTTAAGAGCTTGGTGCTCTTCCTGACTGTGGCTGAGCTGATACCTAAGCTGCAAGACAAAGTCCCCTTTATTTTCTCTCTGCTTTTCTCAAGTAGAAGGTGTCTCTCCCTGTAGCTACCACAGCTGGAAAAGTGCTGAGTCTCATCTGAATCCAGCAAGTCTCAGAGTCTCACCCAAAGTGCACAGCATACAACCTAAGTATCACTGCTGGTTATTCAGGGCCCAAAGGCTGTTTAGTCAGCAGGTGATGGGTCCTGCCAAAACTTGGTCCTTCCCTTCAGGGCAGCAGGTTCGTTTCTGGCCCAGGGTATGTTTAGAAATGTTGTCCTGAAGCTAGAGCCTAGAAGGGGCACCTCATGACTCTGACTGGTGCCATATTCTACCGTGACTGAGCTGGTATCGAAGATGGACGACCAAGTCCTCTTTACTCTTTCCTCTTCTTTTTGAGAGTTTTCTTTTCACTTGTCAATTATCTACCTGTGGCTTTTCCTCAAAGTGAAAAGAAATACATTTTGATATAGGCAGGACAAATTATTTAAAGATTTGAAAAGTGGGACTATATAATGTGGTTGTTAGAGAATCCATAGATATGTAGCTATTATGTAGCAAAATTAAATAAACAAGTTTGGGTGGTTCCCCCTTGTTGACTCAGTGACTAATTCCCTGTTGCTTACTGCAGCAGACTCCAGTGATAGAGAAAGCAGGAAGCTGCTGTGTCTGCTACACTGTGGCCACTCAAAATTAAAATCGGTCCTGGTAGTTCTTCAACTTTAAGGGAAATGCCATGCCTGAACCGAGATCGCGCCATTGCACTCCAGCCTGGGCAACAAGAGTGAAACCCTGTCTCAAAAAAAAAAAAAAAAAAAAAAAAAAGTTGAAGGCCCTGAGACAGAAGAGCATTATCTAAGCACCATGTCTCTTGGTTTATGTAAGATCTTTGAGTTAGCATGATGAGTGATTCCATAGGACCAGTTCTTTGCTTATTCCTGCCAAGCAGAGAAAGTCTCAGTAAGCTCTCTGTTTGTAGTTACCATTATTTTTGTTACATCTTCTCCTATATCTTCTTAATGCCAGAATGGTGATTATAGTTTTCATGTACTATGTTTTTTAACCCCCTTGTCACCATCCTCTATAACAGTGGCAGAAATAGCATTAGCAATTTGTGTGTACGCAAAGGTTCATGATCTTCCTTCATCGCATTGGCAAGCTCAGCACTCCACCAATAAGAACTAACTCTGATTCAATTGTATTTTGTTTCTATACATTGTATATTTAGTTGTGGAGCTAGACTGGCTCTTTTCATACTTGAAATTCCACATATATAATCTTTAACATCTTGCATAAAATTTAAATGAGTGCTAGGAGTTAGTATAATGCTGTTGGGGTAAAAAAAAAAAGAAAAAAAACTCAGCTTTCATTCATAACCCCATTAGTGGATCAACACATTTCATTTGGTGAATTAATAGAAAGTTGCAGTTTGTATGGTCACACAGATTTCTGATTTCATTTTGCAGAGACTATTGTCTCTGAAGCCAATTATTTAGGGACTTGTTATAGCAAGTAATATTTGAGTGCATCCTTAATGCCAGGCAGACTTTTAATAATAAACCCAAGTTAAGTGCTTCCAATTCAACATATGTCCTCATAGATTTATATCTCATTTTATTGGCATCCAAATAATATACCCTTCCCAACCAGAATTCAAGTTTAGTATCTAAGTATATACAAAAAGATTTACATTTTAATTACAATTTGTGAAAAACTTCATGTTTTCCTTACAACTGTACTCCCCTTCTTCAACATGGATTATCAAGAGTAGACTATAATTATTATGAATTTCAAGACCACTTGTTTTCACAGAAAGCCATTTTTAGGAGTTCTTGCTACTAGTAAGCCTAAATTGTACTTCCTTGTCTGGTAATATGGAGAGTGATTGCTCTAGTATTCTTGCCTTTATCTCCAGGAAAGTCATATTCCTGCTTCAAAATGTCAGCTGTTCTGAGGAGTCTTTACCAACTTCACAGAACATTTTGGCCATGTTGTCCTTGCTGCTCCCATTGTATCTCATACCCTTCTTTGTCTCTTAAACCCATAATTTGGTCACATGAAGTTCACACTAACGGAGAAGAAAAATTGTGAATTAATGGACTTAAGCTCAAGCTAGAAACTTTAAAAATGAAATTGTCATCAATACTAAGAGGCATGTTCTGAATTACATAAGGAAATTGTACATGCAAAGGTGTTAGAAGCACCTCTGTGTTGTCCGGGGGTCTCATTCTTCCCGTACCAGTAACTTTATAATTTAAGGTCACCCCCTCTTGAGGTCCAAAGCAAATGATGCAAAGACAATTCTAACTGTGGTGTTTCTGATGCCTAGGTTTATTAAATCATAATAGAATATACTGGATTTGATTACAAGTCTTGAGTCTATTTGTTTAAGTTGGCTCACCATGTGTTATCATTTCCTAACTGCTGGCCGGAGTTTCCCAGGTTGAGGTCTAGGTCTGAGTACACAAATAGTTACCTAAAATTATCACCCATATTTCCCTAGTTCATATATACAGCCAGAGAATAAATGATAGGGCCTGTGGTAAAGGGTAACACGGCATTTGGAAAATGTGTAGGCCTTAAGCATATCAGAACGAGAGAGAAATGCATATTATCACATGAGAGTTTTCACAATTAACTCCATCATTATCTTTCTGAAACTCTCATTGCCCATGATGCTCGGTGCAGCTATGTAACAGTTAACCTATTAGTGAACTACAATAGTTATGTTCGGGTCCCCTAAAGACTATATATTCTCTCTTTGACTTATTATATAAAACTCATTTCTTCTACAGAGTCTGGACATGTACTAATTTACAAAGTCACCTTGAGATGATCTATCAGGGCTGCATCCTTTAATGTTACTAAAGATGGCTGTTAGTAACTATTTCATTTTGAAGACTAAACATATTTATATTTGGTAAGTTTATATTATAATTTTATATGTGTGCATATATACTATATATAATACACATGTATACATTACATAAATATATATACATATATACAATACATATATGTAGTTTAAGAATAGGCAAGAAATTAAACACATTTAAATCCTACTCTAAGTTGCTATCCATGCAGCATCTGCTTCTATTAAGGGATTTATTATAGAATATAGAATTAATGCTTTTATCCCTCCTCCCAGGCAATAAGTAACTTGAATGCAGGCATCTTTGCATTTGAAATAGCCCACCACAGTTCCTTATAAGTATAGACATAAATTTAATTGTTTTGGAATGAATTGAACTGAATAAAATTGAACTGAACTGAAAGGGACTGAACCAATTGAATTGCTTAGAATCCATTCCTTCAGTAAGAGGAATATTGCTAAAGTTGGAAAAGAGGTAAAGTGAAAATAGAGTAGGCCATTGCAATTCTGCAGCCTAAATACTACAGGCTTTTGAAATTCTATGCAAGGAAAATTCACACAAATATTAGTCTCTTTGTTTTCCTCATCTTCCTGTATATGTAATCCTTAAGATGTTTTTGCATTAGTTGGAGTTGCTAGCATTAGTAATTTATACAAGGGATTTGATGTTCTAGCAATAACTTACAAACCAGACTTTCAGGGAGATTTTACAAACTACAATTACAAGAACCTACTCATGATCAACTAAATCAGAATCTGCTGAGGTTAGGTCCTTGAATTAGAAGTAAAATAAAACTCCAAAAAGTGGTTTGACACAGCTTGTCTATAAGGAAGTATAAGGCAGGGCCCTTGCTTACAGAGCTTACAACCTAATTTGATATTCAAAAATCTAACTAACTTATTTTACAAAGTAGCTTTTGATGAGTATCAAAAAAAAAAAAACTTCCACATGCTATGAAAGAGGAAGAAAGGGTTAATTGGGCTAGTAGTACAGAAGGATTTTTAAATCTGGCATGATTTGCAATGTCTTGCTACTTGTAGATTTTTAAAAATCTTAGACAGTGGGAAAATAAATAACAATTTAATATCTAAAATATGATAAATCAAGAGTCTGGACACAATTTAGATTATATCACATCAGAGAACTCAGAAAAATTATTAAGATGATGTTCATTAAAATCTCTATTATTGTTTTACACAGTAAACAAATTAAACAAAATTGATGGGACCAAAGTAATTTAAATTTCATCTTGGATTTTTTTGGGGACTAAAAATTGATGAGGCTAAATTAGGCAAAGTCATAAATATCAAATGACAGAGAAATTATATAAAGTAGCAGCAATGGTAGAAACTATGAACAGAAAAGATAAAAAGAGTTACAAAAAGAAACATGTAATCAAACCAAAACAACTTAGAAAAGCTAAAAAAAAAAACCCCACAAAAACACAATATAATTATTGGAGGAGAGACGTACCTGAAGAGTGGTATAAGCCAGTGTTCTGTAAGTGGGAGAAATACACAAATTATATATGAATTCATAGTATGTTGAAGAAAGTGAGTGGTTTAAACAGAGGTATCATTTTATAAAGAATAACATAAAAAATTTGCTTGTTGCAAGTCTGTTGGGATTACATTTGAAATGTAATGTTCAATCCTGTACACATCTACCTCATTATCATGAAAGAAAGATCAAAGAAATAAAACTGTTCTTGGAAATGAAGAAATCGGTTATGAAATATATTTGTCCCATCTAAAGAAAGTAATTGCACATATTCTGTAAGTGCTCCTTTAATAATTCCATTAAATTTTCTTAGATATCATAACTGAATAGGAGGCATATTTTCACCTGTCGGGAAGGTTTTTTTTTTTCTTTTCCTTTAAATTTCAAAACACTTTCTAGCACACCATTTCAGACTTGCAATGCCCAGTGGCCCTTGCTGTTCATATATTTGACTTTTGGTTTAATGAATATCACGGTGAGTTAATAGCAGTGCTAGGAACAAAGCTAAAATGTTTTTTCATTTTTATACATTTCCTTTGTTGAGCTTAATGCTTAACTAGAAAGTTATATTTTGTTTTTATGCAATAAAAATCTTTGAAGATTGTTTTATTGGTTTAGTTAATGTCTGACTATGGAATATAAAATGTGCATTTGTGCACATATTTTGGTCGTTGCTGTTGTTATTTTTCTACTAAGAGCCATGAAAAAAAAGTTTATGCAGTGTAGTTTACTCCATAAACACCTTCTTTCAGCTCTTTAAATCAGACTGATATAATAATATGTGGTGTCACTTCTATATTGTATCAATCAAAAAGCCAGCTGTATACTGAATTTTTAGCTCAGCACAGATAAGGATAAACTTTTGTAAAGACAAAAGTACCTACTCATGTCTAAACAAAATCATTTCCAAGAAATATGTGTTTTAACGAGAATATAAAATAAGGTTTTTATAAGGTTTTGAAATCTAATTAAATTTTTTCAGGTTCAAAGTAAATAAACTGCTGTACAATATTTGTACTATGTTAATTCATTTGTGAAGTTTCTCTTTTCCAGTTCTCTTTTGTTTCAGTTCTACACAGTTCAATAAGTGCTGCTTATCGTTAAGCAAAGCTATCACATAAATTACCATATCCTTTAATTTACAGTGTTTTATTAGGAAGTGATCTGTGGGAAGACATTAATTATTATTATTATTTGTTTCCTTATTCGTTACTATTCATCAATGTCTAAACTCAATTTTGTCATTTGGTAGCCAAATACTGGGAATATCACTCCCATATTACATACACACACATAAACACATACGACTTTCTCTCTTCTTTCCTCTTCTTTGAAATAAATTGTTAATCATAATTTGGTCAGAGGTTTAATTTCTAAGGTACCTGCGTATTTATATAAATATGAAATTATCTGCATATTTATATAAAATACTATAAATTAATCAAGTGTAGACCTTTTCCCAAGCCACTCTTACACTTCCATGTGATTTCTGAAGTGACACACTACACTTTGACTGGGTTTCTTTCAGACTTTGCTATGCACCGAGCACTCTCGCGTACCAAACTAAGAGATCTTTCCTCATCATGTAGCTTTTGTTAGTCTCTTTGGCTGACTATTCAAATGCCTTACTTATGGTAGCTCTACCTAGGAATTATTGCAATTATTTTTTTTCCTATCTTATCCTCAACTAAACTGGAAGAACCCTGAGAGCAAGGGATAAAATATTCTTAGTGCTGATCAAATATCCTGGCACATAATTAACTTCAAATTGTGATAATTTGAAGTCAGAGGGGGTCTAACACTGGTCTATGTGTTCTATCTATTATAAATGGTAACTTTTTTAAAGGAAATTTTGTAGGCTTATTTCCTATTTCAAAAAGTATACATTTAACATACTTTTGTCTGCTTATGTTTATTCTGACCTGCTCTGTAAAAGATTTAACATGGTTTATCATCTCATAGCAGCATCATGCTAGGTGCTGAGCTGTCTACTCCGTCATGTGGCTTATGGGATAGGGGATAAAAGGGATAAGGGTATAAATACTTACTTTATTCCTCATTTTTTCTTCATATGTTTAGCATTTTCATAATCATTACATTCCATGACTGTAACATTCATTATAAAAATATATCATCTACTAGTACTATCCCTCCCACTAACATACCATACCCTCTACTAACTAAAATATATCACTAGTGAAAATGTTGGATAATAAGTCAATAAGATAATACAGAATTAGAGTTATGTTTCACATAAGTGAGAATAATGGACTGATTTTAAATGCTAAGTATAAAAGTCATAATCGCAAAAAACAATGAGGAACTAAAAACCATAAAGTTGTATACACAAACCATTTCAGGAAAATGCTTAAACACAGAGATATAAGTGGATATTTCTTTGTATAAGAAATATAGGTCGTATGGAGTAAGTTTCTGCCCTGAGGAATTTGCCAAAAGCACACATTTAAACTTAGGTTCTAAGGAACCAGAGGGTAGCCAAGTGTTTCCTCAGGTCGGAAATTCTTAGAGGGTGTCTTTGACACCCTAATAATCTAAAGCCTCCCAAAAATATGCCTTTGGATAAGAATCAGCTAGAAGTAAATATGTCCTCCTTTATTCCAAACCAAAGAATTGTCAAGCAGCTTGCCTTGCTGTTAAGCAGAGCAGAAGAAATTTAAAAAAAGAAGAAGAAAGGAAAAAAGAGAAGAAAGTAAAATAAGGTTCCTGAGCAATTATTGCTACAAAAATATTCACTTTGGATTTATACAGAGCCTTCTAAGTCAGAAAAGCTCACTCTTGAACTTAATCTGAGGTTGCTCTTAAGTGGCAATGCTTCTCTGGTCTCCCGATAGAAGCAAATGCAAAGCCTCTACAGGAGAGTCCATTCATCTTAGGCCATGGGAAACCTCTGCAAATACTTTGCTAAGGACAATGACCAACAAACAAAGTCAATCAGATATACATGAAAGCATAGCAACAAAACACTGAAGAAGGATCAGAAGCATACCCATCCTGACTTCAGATAGTAGAATTATTAGATTTGTTTTACAAAACAACATTGATTACCACATTTGAAGGAAAAAAACAGAAGATGGAAGGTGGGGACAGCAATGATGACAGATGTCCAGAGAACAGGAAACTTTAAAAAGGGACACAGCAGATTTAAATGAAAGGAAAACTCTATGAATTAAAAAAGAAAAAAATACTATTTTCATTTATTCTCTCCCCAAATATGTTGGAGAAAAAGCTTTTAATGATTAAGTTATATTTTCATTTCAAATTCACATCTGTGATTTTAACCTGAAAAAAGTACCCCTAAAAACATACTGATAGACTTGACAAAAATGGTTAATACTTTGTGTTGTACATTTGAATATTTTAGAGAACTAAGCAAATATTAAGAAATTATGCTAGCCACATTAAATCCTCTTTTTTCCAAAATGCTAGTCATTCTTGCTGAACCTTCCTTATTTCAGATTCCTGATATTTCAGAGACTAATAGAAACTAACTATATTGAATCTGCTGTTAGTAATTCTCAAATATACATAGAATCATGGTTCAGTCCAAAATATAGTTAGCATTGGACACCTGTTATTCCTTGACTCCTTTTTGAAACAAACTTATTAGGAATCTCTACTATGACGATGGTATATTTTGTGCACTTCTTGGAATAAATAATGTACAGGAATCATTCAAATGCATATTCAGTGGGAAGCCATCTGGCTTCATGTGAATTTATGAATATTTTAGCTTGCTCAGCTAGTCAAAAGTAAAATCTGGCACTAGGGATTATCATGTAGATTTGTGACAGTATTACAAAAAAAAAGCTTCTGTAAATCAATGATTGACATATCTACTAAAGTATAGTTTCTTCTTGGATTGGGTACACTTAAAATATGTACAATATTGCATGATTAGTTTGGAAGTCATAATTCAACTTGAATTAAAACATAACAATGTTTCATTAAAATAGTTACATATAGAAATCGAATCTTGGAATTGAGTGGACTTTATAATGTTATTGTGGTGGACACTGTGATGGCACCCATATTGCTTCTTCAGTGAAGGGCTTGTTACCTCAGATACTGCAAGTGCTGTCAGTAGACAGCTTTCATCGGTCAGCCCCCTTTCACAGATTGGCTTATTCCTAAAGAGATATCTTGTCCATTGTCTTCCTTATCAATTGGGCACCTGAGAAAAGATAATTGATGTGTGGTATAAATCCTGGCCAATCAGGTTCAACTTGGGAAACACTGAAGTGCTATTCTAATATCCAGAGCTCCTCTTGGGATTAGCCAATTAAGGCTGTCTTTGGGATTGCATCTCAGCTTTACTTTCTTCTACTCTGTTTTGCTCTCTCCCCTTCCTTGTACAAGTATTAATCCCACAGGCCCTCCTTAAAAATATTTTGCATTCTAAAGTACATCTCAGATTCTGGTTTTCAGGAAATCCAACCCACAGTCATTATCTAATCCTGTTACTGGTGGAGAGTGACCAGGTTCTTGGCATTTTGAACAAAGAATTGGACAAAACACACAAAGCAAAGAAAGAATGAAGAACTTTATTCAAAATGAAAGTACACTTCACAGTGTGGGAGTGGGCCTGAGCATAGGGGCTCAAGGACACCGTTACAGAATTTGTGGGGGTTTAAATACCCTCTAGAGATTTCCACTGGTTACTTGGTGTATGCCATATGTAAATGGAGAGGAAGAAGTAAAGTTACAAAGTCATTTACTCTGCATACACCCTATGAAAAGGATATTTCCTGTCATAGCTTAAGTGTGAATTGGCCTTATGTTCCCTGCCTCCAGGCCCTATTTTCCTGCCTCAATCCTACCTCTTATCTAAAATAAGAACTTCTTGAGAAAACTCTTGCTAAATTGTCTTTTAAGCCTATTATCTCATAAGAAAATGTACTCTGTTATTGGAAAAAATTCTTTATAATGTTGTATATAAATTTTCTTCCTGTAGCATCTGGAACAATATAAAAATCAACTTCCTAATCCTGCTGGCTTCCTCACTGATAAAAATTCTGACCTATGTTCACAATTTATGGATTCATATTTTAACAATTTGAGTTACATTTTGATAATGAGAAATACAGATTTGAGAATTGATAACACATAGATGCTATGAAAATGGATGGTATTCCAAAGGAGTGAATGTGGATACAGAAATTCAAACACAAATATCTGTGACCTTCTAGTGATAT